>NC_134568.1:232785477-233085477 GCF_050947875.1 Dermacentor variabilis
TATTCTTAGAGAGTGGAGTAGGTGCGGCGCACCCAGTGCCGGAAGTAGAGCTGCTTGCCATGTTGTTTAGCTGTTGTGTCAGCATGGACAAGGCCCGGGCAAGGTCAGCGTTGCAGTCCTGCCGTGGAGTCGCCATGAGGCTTGGAGACCATCTCCGGGTGGTATAGTGACTGCGATTCCGAAAGGACTCTTCCGCTTCGAAGAGTCGTGGACGGAGGCGAATTTAGGCCCGATGGCTCCGGGTTTCGCAACTGCGCCATTGTAAGAGAAAAAGAGTAAAGCCAGTTCCACGCAGTGAAAGCTGTCAAAACAAAGGAGCTGGTGGTCGTTTTCTCAAGTTTGAACTCGTGTTTAGCGCGATTTTCATGAAAGTCTTTTGCCTCGTTGTCGTCGTTTTGCTAGATTCGAGCTTCGGTTCCGGATTGCGCACACTCTTCCGTTACGTGAGGTTGTGATCAAACCACAGTCTTTCACACATCTTGCAGCTGTGGCCACACTCACGGTCGAGGAATTCTATCTTACACCCTCCCCGCGAAGAATCTCTGCGTCGACATCTCTGCTCGGCCTCCTACTCTCGAAGTTCGGGGTTAGCTTGCCTCTGCTAGCGCTTGGCTTGGGTTGTCTTCTCTTGAAAGTGTAGGTTGGCTTGCCTCCACCGGCGCTTGGCTTGCGCTTCCCGTTCTCGATCCTCCACGGTAGCGGCTTCCCTCCGCTGGCGCTTTGCTTGCGCATCTCGCTCTCGAAGTTCGGGATTTGCCCGACGTCGGCGCTGCCCATCTCATGCGAGCTCCCGCTGCCTCTTGCGCCAAGCGGAATCCACGGAGCGAAAGGGCGCGCGCCGGCGAAACACCTGCTCCTATACCCCTCTTTTCCACCCTTCTATGGCCTATCCCCCATAGTGGATTAACTTGCCACCCTGCGTGACACCGGACAAGGGAAGGCGAAGGCTCAACTTAAAACAGCTCCGCTATTATACAGAGACAACACCCGTTCACCGTGCTGGCTGTTGTGCCTCGTCTTCCCGTTTCTCGCGCTCGCCGAGCCAGCAGCTCAACCCGACCTCCGTTCTGTCTTCTTTATAATCTCTCTCTCTCTCTCTCTCTCTCTCTATATATATATATATATATATATATATATAAACGAGAAGAAAGGGGGTTAACCGAGGGGCCCGATTTTTATTAGTCATATCACGAGAAGCCAACAAACACTGACACCAAGGACAACATAGGGGAAATAACTTGTGCTTAATAAATGAAATAAAGAAACGATAAATTAATGGAAATTAAAGTGGATGAAAAAACAACTTGCCGCATGTGAGAACCGAACCCACAACCTTCGCATTTCGCGTGCGATGCTCTACCAATTGAGCTACCGCGTCGCTGTTTTCCCATCCACTTTCTTGGGTATTTCTGTGTCCTACTAGAACCCTGGGAGTGTTAGCCAGCGCCATCACTCACATACCTTGGCGGCGGTCGTGGAACGTCCTTTATGCCGCAGGCGTCACGAGAACGTGATCTTTTTGGGTGAAGGCAACTGGTCAATAAACCCACACATGCTACCTGAAGGCATCAATGTTGCCGGATTCGAGGCCCTCGTTATGTAATAAACGAGAAGAGAGGGGGTTAACCGAGGGTCCCGATTTTTATTAGTCATATCATGAGAAGCCAACAAACACTGACACCAAGGACGGTTCACCAAGTTCGGTTGACCAAGTTCACCAAGTTCGGACACGGACACCAAGTTCGGTTCCCACCTGCGGCAAGTTGTTTTTTCATCCACTTTAATTTCCTATAATTCATCGTTTCTTTATTTCATTCATTAAGAACAAGTAATTTCCCCTATGTTGTCCTTGGTGTCAGTGTTTGTTGGCTTCTCATGATATGACTAATAAAAATCGGGACCCTCGGTTAACCCCCTCTCTTCTCATTTATTACATAACGAGGGCCTCGAATCTGGCAACATTGATGCCTTCAGGTAGCATGTGTGGGTTTATTGACCAGTTGCCTTCACCCAAAAAGATCACGTTCTCGTGACGCCTGCGGCATAAAGGACGTTCCACGACCGCCGCCAAGGTATGTGATTGATGGCGCTGGCTAACACTTCCAGGGTTCTACTAGGACACAGAAATACCCAAGAAAATGGATGGGAAAACAGCGCAGCGGTAGCTCAATTGGTAGAGCATCGCACGCGAAATGCGAAGGTTGTGGGTTCGGTTCCCACCTGCGGCAAGTTGTTTTTTCATCCACTTTAATTTCCATTAATTCATCGTTTCTTTATTTCATTCATTAAGCACAAGTAATTTCCCCTATGTTGTCCTTGGTGTCAGTGTTTGTTGGCTTCTCATGATATGACCAATAAAAATCGGGTCCCTCGGTTAACCCCCTTTCTTCTCGTTTATATATATATATATATATATATATATATATATATATATATATATACTGTACTAGTACTGCAGCAGTAACACTTGCTGACTGACACTTGCAATGACTGGGTAAAGTCAACTGCCACATTCGGCTTAAGTTTGGCCTCCCTGAGTATGATGTGCATAATGTCTTAAGGAGCAGGCAGGCTATGTCTCGTTCACCTGATCAAGCAAGATACCACGAGTTCGCTTTTAGGCCATTACGGCCACTACCTAATCGGGCGGAAAGCAACCGTTTCCTTGTGCTGAGATTGTAACGCGTGTTAAAAGAACCCCGTGTGGTAAAACGTAATTCGGGGTCATAAAAAAAGCTCCGCGGATGCATGGATACGTGGATCAGCGGATATGTCTTGCAAGCTCACCGGCTGCAATTCGTAAAATGCAATATGTGCCGTAAAGTAATTAAATATTAAGGTACTTACTGCATTTTTTAAGTAGTTAAATATGCTTTTCCATTTCTTGTGCTAGTAATGTCCGTTTCTTCGAATAATCCATCTCAAGGACAACAATTATGCTATCTGTCCCAGGTGATTTTTAAGAAATTCTGGAAAACCTAAATATGATCAGCGCATGCTTGCAGCCTAGAAGGTCCTGACCTAGTTCAATTGGATAAGAGCTGTATAGCGCTAACAGCCGAAATTCAACTCGCAGCATAGACATGAGCCTATGCTCGGATTACCGTGGTCGCAATATATATCCGCTTCTCTAATGCAGTAGTGAGCTGTTGTGGGCGATTCCAAATCTGTATTATAAAGCGTAGCTTTCTTTGCATCTTCCCCACACTTTGCGGGCACTATCTGCTGACTGATGCTCTCTTGATGACTGTTGCAACAGCTTGGGTGACTGGGTATTCGAAGCTGGGCATGTCCACTCGGTATGTATGTGTCAGAATAGACAAGCAGAATAAGAGGCAAGAAGCGAAGAAGTCAGCATCAAGAGCAGCCGAGTGGGAACGAAATGAGACCAGAGCGTGCACTGAGCGATGAGCGTTGAGCTATACACAGAAGGGGAAGAAGAAGGAGAAGTGAAGCGAATACATTGGACTAAACGTCAAAGAAAGTTCCGCTTATCACGGATTCGCATATATGCGTGACATCCGTCGATTTCTGCTGTTTTTATAAGGCTGGTCGTATGCTCGCTGGAGCAGCGTCTTAGATGCGTTTGCGTGCGTTGTTCAAGCGCGTCGATCCTTTGGGGACGTATTCTCAAACGATCACTTTCGGCGATACTATCGCCTTCACGCGACATAGTGTTCAGTCAGCCAATAAGCGCGCACTGAAAGTGATATCGCCGAAGGTGATTGTCCGAGAATACGTCCTCTGGTACCTGTCTATGCAAAACCAGTCGTCAACTCCATAGGACAAGAGAAAGTTATGTCGACAGGTCGGGGTTCAATGGGAGACCGGCCAAGAGGTCTCGGAAGTTAACGCTTCCAAGTGCTCCATGCCACTAAAGATGTGAATGCTTGCAAACCTCGCTGGCTCGTAGGAGCCCTCTCTCTCTTCCGTTGTTGACAAAGGACGCTCCAGTAAGCTGCGCAGGTTCTGAAACTTCCTGTGGGCTTCATTCGAGCCTATGTGACTTAAGGCTATTTCAATTCCGGGAGGTGGCCAGTAGACTATGTGATTCACGCGAGCAACTGTCTGTCTGTAGGCTCTAAAATTCTTATGCAAACAAGCACACTAAGCAGTTTAACGCCTTCAATAAAAGAAGGAAAAATCAGGGCCCGCGTAGTGGCAAAACTTATCTTACGTACGAATATTTTCTTTGACCAGAGTTCGGGGCCCGCCTGCCATTCATTATAGCAATAGACGTAATAACGAGACGACTACGGCGTCGATGGCGAAACGCGGACGACATTAAAGTTGTTTTATTTATTTATTTTAATATGTCATTAGAAAGACAGGACTTACTGTTTCTCGCTCAATAGCAGCTCTAAATGGTTCCAACGACTTCTGCATTATATTGTTGTCGTTGTTTTTTTCCCCTTCTTAATTTTTCTAGGACGGAGTGAAATGGGGTGGATGCTCCCGGCGTGCTTAGATCGTTTATCCAGGAAGACAACACCGCTGGGGCTTTCAAATGCTCTACTGGCTCAGGCAGCGGGCTTGATTCCTTGATGCTCGGCAAGCGACTGCGGCGCAGCTGAGAACAGCGCAGACCCCCAGCAGAAGGGAGGAAAAACAAAAGAAGAACGGACGGCACACGGGAGTCGTAAAGCCAGGAATAGACCGGCGCGCGCACGAGGCCCGCGCCGCCGTAAGGCCCCTCGCCGCACAGCCGAGGCGGGTTGTGCGCCGCGCGCACATGTGCGTGCGGCCCAAGCGCGGCGCCTTGAGTCGCGCGCGCGATTCGCCCGCATGTGTCTGCGCTGTTTTCAGGCGGTGCCTTCATGCAGCTGACTAATTCTGACCCCCTAGGTGGCATTGCGTTTCAAGCGCTCTTCGTCGACGACTCTCCGCACTTGCTTGCAATGCCGTTGCCGTTCGGCCTCGCGTCAAAGTGTGAACGAGTCTACGCTTTCCGAACGTGTTCATGTTCATGTCGTTTACTATGCACTTTTTTTATCACTCCTCTTGACTTTTGTGAAGGCGCATGCAGTGGAAGACACGAGACGGCTGCATCGCAGTGGGGCCTCATGTAGTCCTGCCAGCATGTTCAGTTTTTTTCGTTTTATCGTGGGAACTATGTATTTCGTGCGTCGCACAACTCAAGACACGACAGCAGTTTCCTTGCCTGCCCCCCCCCCTCATTACCCCAGAATAGTCTTTATTGTTTTTGCTTTGTATTGTACAGATAAGAAAGTGATAGAAAATTATAACGTGTTAGCGCAGGCGAAAAACGCACGGTTACTACAATCTCTTAGAGTACAGTTTAGCCAAATCGTGCACGACCGAGATTCACAACACTTATCTTGCCCTTTGTAAGATACGCTTTGTAAGACATGCTGCCGGGCCGCTACTCGCGAGCCAGACAGTGATAGCCAACGATCCCAACGCGGCGGCGAATTACGGACCCCATTTGAGCGTGAGAAGCATTCCGGGTCCAAGGCTCGTGTTCAGAAAGCAGCCCGTGTGCTACAGCATTGCCCAAGTAGAAGTACCGGCAATGAGGGATAGCGAAAACAGTATTAGCGAATGCGGGCGACGAATTGCAAGCAGACAGTTACGAAGAGCCTCGAGAACTTCTCTTCAAACGGGATTGATGTGTGCGTATCTTTTTTGAAGAATATTTCACTAACTGCGCAGGTCCTTAAAGCAATTGGGAAGGTCACGTTTCTGCTTGGTTTTTCAGCGCCCTCATAACAGGGGAAAGAGAGACAGGGGGGGGGGGGGGGGGCATCAAACATCGGATCCGTCTGCAAACCTTTTGCCTCGGCTCCTTTTATACTCGTGCAATGGAACGTAAAGATAAATTGTAATTACTGCGAGCAAAGTCGAGAGGGAAACAAAGAAGAAAGTTGGGGGGGGGGGGGGGTAGGTGTGCAGATGATTCAAGCAGACGCGTATCCAGTGTTATTAATTAATAATTAATTAATTAATAATTTACAGGATACTGCCGGCCTTAATTAGTCTTAGGTCTTGGGCAGGAGTGGACAGTGCTATATGCAGATGAACAACAAAAAAAAAGATGAACAACAAATACCACTACAAGAATTCAATACACTGCAATAGTCATATTCTCTGATCCGCACGAGCCGTACAGAGCATTCCAACAAAAAAACTTTACAAAATGTCAATATATTTTATAATACAGATATTCGCTGAACCGCACGAGCTGTACAGAGCCTATGGATAACAACGCGATATTGATAAGAGTAAAAAAGGAGTAAGAAACTGATAAAGGGATGGCGATAACGGGTGATAACGGGACGGAAAGGGAGAAACCACACAACCTGAATTAAGACCACGTACACGTGGGGCTGCGATGTACACTAGAAAACTATAAACGGTCAGTGAGGCCAGTAAAACAAATTTGAAAAGACCTTTGACTGGTCTGTGTTAATCGGATTCTGCCGCTATAAAGGCAAAGATAATCGCAGAACGTTTAATTAGAACATCCAAACATTCAAGATTAGTGACCCGATTTCTTGAACCCTAATCCAGTTTTATTTCTCCAGTGGCTAAAGCATAGGCGCCGACTACGGGGAGGCTATGGGGCCCGAGCCCCCGCGGGCGATTAGGTAATTAGGTAATTGTAATTAATTATCTAACCCGAAACGTACTATACTAATTATAAAAGTGCCAATGAGGCATTTGAAGGCGCGCAGCCGAGGGACATCGCAGCCGAGGAACTGCGTTATCTTCAGCGATGTACTAATTGCATCCAAATTTTTTTTCCGACTGATAAATAAACCCCCGGAAATATGGAGAATATCAAGTGATTGAACTCCCTCCTTGATCATAAAGCAGCGCCCTCAAACAGGCTTCCTTTGAGTTATCCAGAAACAAATAAAAGAAATAAAAAAAAACATCGTAATCTGTCTATGCCTTATCCGCCCCGCCCCGACCGAAGTAACACGTCCCGTTCGGTGTTAGTTGCCAACAAGCTGTGATAGTTGTTGCTTAGTGTACATAAAGTGCATGGAGTTTTTTTTTTTTCGCAACACCGATCACCATAAAAGCGAATTCACAACGTCGGTACTGAGGTTTAAAGGTGCGTTTTGTTTCACCTCTGTCGCCATGTCTTTCTCTAATGAGCAGAAGGTAAACATGACCCATGCATTGGGATCTGCAAATGGCAACAAGAGGATGGCCGCAAATATATATATCAATCATGGAAGTGTAGCGGTAGAACAAACGCATCGACTATCATCAGAAATTATGAAAACTTGAAAAAAAACGGCGCCTTCAAGCAACAGCGGCGGAGGACTCCATCTTTGAGTCATAGCCTACGCACGGGTGTTCTAGCATTTATGGCATCAAACCCTCATGCTAGCGTGCTGGACGGGGCCTTCCAGGTACCAATTTTCAAGTCATCAGTTTGGAGGATTCTAAGTGACTCGACCTTTCACCCGTACCACCTTGATCAGCACCAATGCTTGGAAGATAGGGACCTGCAGAATCGTCGAGATTCCTCGAATAGGGTCCTCACAAAAGCCGATGAGTCACCGGACTTTTTGAGCAAAATCATGTGCACAGATGAAGCCAGTTTTCTCAGAAACACTCCGGTATATTTGCATAATGCACACTATTGGATGGACTCCAATTCACGCTGGGTAAAGCGCAATCGGCAGCAGTACCAGTGGGCGCTCAATGTCAGGTTCGGAATTTACGCTGGTGCTATAATCGGTCCCATCTTCTACGATCACACACTCACTGGGCAGCGTTACTTGAACGAAATCCTTGGAGGAGTGGTGAATGAGTTTTTCAGCGAAGTCCCGCTATCACGTCTTCCACATCTGTGGTATCAGCAAGATGGGGCGCCATCACACAGCAACAGCCAAGCACGAAATTGGCTGCAGGATGCGGCTTTTCATGCGCGATAGATGAAGGCACGCGCCTGTAAATTGGCCGGCTAGGTCACCTGACCTCTCTATACTCGATTTCTTTCTTTGGGGTTACGTAAAAGATCGTGTTTACGTGATCGAGAGGGACGTCAGATTAGTTCAGGGCAAGGATAACGGATATCTTCCGTAGAATTCCGGCATCGGTCACCAAGAAAGCCACTCAAAATGTGGTAAAACAGACATGCAGTACTGCGTAGATGCAAAAGAAGACATATTCGAACACGTTCGCTAGGCTGATGTTCAACGGAGCTTACGAATTCATAGATAATAAGGGCACACTGAAATCTGATGTTCTTTTTTTTTTTTTGTGCAGGCGTACCGATTGCCAATTCAGCTTATTTAGAAGTGGTACATTTACTTTCTTGAACGCATCGGTTTTGTCTTTTCTCTGCACGTGAGACGCCTTCCTGGTCTGTTTATCTCGCTTTTATTTTTTGCCACGAACCTGTTTTTGCAGTACGCATAGACTCTAATCAAAAAGAAAACCGTAAGTTTAATTTGGCTTTGGTCTGAAGCTGTTAGTTTCTGGCGCGAAATATAGCTGCGCGCGCACTCTTTCGATGTGGTGCGAGCAGAGCCGGCATTTTGAAACATTCCATGCCTGTTCCATGGCTTGTTGTGTTTCGTGCGTGGTCAAAGTGGCGCTTCGGTCGCGTTATCAAGGGGCTTTTGTTATCAATGTGATCAGTCGGCCTTGAGAGACGGATAATAAATGTGATCTAGAAATGGGAGGAAGAAATAGCTGCGAAGCCGCGAAACCTGTTGTTGGGGCTCCTTTTGTACCATATGTAAGGTGATGCGCTACCTCTTCGGGTTTGCCAGAGGCAATGCAGTTGCTTTCAATAAGCTTATTTGAGGGCGCTGCATTGTGATTTGAGTGGGAGCGCAGCCAAGTGGTATTTTTCATTTTTCGTGGTGTTTCTTTACCAATCGGAAAAAATTGTACGCAGTTAGTACGTCGCTGAAGACACTGCAGTTAGACGTCATGTGGAGGTACCTACAAATGCCTCACTGACACTTTGGTAATTACGACAATACTTCTCGAGTTAAATAATTAACTATAATTAGCTAATGAAATCTTAGTAATGAAAAAAAAATACTGGCAGCTACTCCCCTTTACTGGAAACAATAAGCACTAGGGTTTTTTCGAGTAACGCAACTGCTGTTTTTTGAAGTCTTGGAGCATGGTAGTTGGGGAACACTGTATAATTCACTCAGTAACCGAAATGAGGCCAAGCCGGATTCACACGAAATCAGAATCAACAGCAGTCATGCACAGGTGCGCTTATACGCGGACTCACGGAAAAAGAAAAAAAAATGACAGAGAGAGGCTGCAGTTTCGCCGGAAAGGCGAATCAGTTTTAGTGAGCGCCTAGTATACGACAGTTACACGAAGGAAGATTACACCGCCGAAAGGACTCGGGCTGTGAAATTGAACTGTCTCCTACAATGAGCTCTTGTATATAGACATATGACATAACGCCGCCACTTCAGCGCTCAATTCTTCGAGGTGACGCGAAGTTTCTTCAAGTGCAATATATATATATATATATATATATATATATATATATATATATATATATATATATATATATATATATATATATATATGAAAACTGGTCCAGCCCCAGCCTTCCCTGGAAACATGAAAACTCTCCATGGCCCAAAGCAATGAAATACGACATTTCCAGCATGCTGCACCCGAAAGCAGTTGATCTGTTCTGCTAGTTCATCGCAACCCTTACTAGCCTGGCTTCCATCGTGAGTGCATAAACAGTACATTTATCTCAAAGTTGGAGAGTCTATCATTATTATGGTTCATGAAGTTGACCTTCCGCTCAGAAAAAGAGAAAAAGAAACATCGATTCGGCCTTTTGGAGGACCTGGCAGCGATAAGCCTGGCTTCTTCACGACAATAACTACTTTTATCATCAAAACAAAAAAACTAATTTCGTCAATCGGACATCCATATATTCACCTGCAGTGAAACCGTTTTCTTCTTTCACTGCTAAAATGAGTTCTCGACTGATGAATGCAGGACATGCCTAACATTTAATGTATTGTCGTGAGTTGGCCAATGTCCGTCCCATCCCAAGCCGTCTTTGTCGAGACATCGATCATTGTACTTACAATCTGGGCGTAAGCAGTACGTTGTCAGATCAAAATGAAGGACGGTAATAGTCAGACCTTACTAATAACCAATCATCCCTGAAATTCTTTGTCAGAGGCTGTAGATGCCGCAAACACGTTGTAGCCTAGTGGCACTTGAACAATGCTGAACTAACTGTGTTATAGTTGACATTTTCCCAACTGGCTTGATTATGTTGGGCCATGAGACATAAATGCTAAGGCACCTTCACAGAATACCAGGGCGAAAAAAAAAAGAACTTTGTAAGGTCACTTTTAAAATCCAACAGCGTACCAGGACAAACCTAAATAGGTAGCGCAGGCTGTCCGAGTCATTGTTAAAGCGAAGCCTAATTTCTTTACCTAGTCCACCACGGTCACGGTGTCTGTCGCGCCCGTCGGTGGGCCAGCTGGTATCTCGCCTGCTGTATTGTGGGCACATACTATACAAGGTGTCCCAACTCTCATGCACGAAGATTTAAAAAATATGCGAATGCTTTACCGAGCGCGAAAGAAGCCCGCGACTACAGGCAAAATTGCCGCGCGACTGGCCGCTCGAGGCAGTACACATGTTGACCGACAAAGTATATCTAGTGCCCGTGAACGCACCTCTCTTCTGCGAAGTGAAACTACAAATCACATGAAACCTAAACAACAAATACCTCTTAATACAATAGTGCATGATATTCAACGGCTTTACCGCCGTGGTTGCTTAGTGGCTATGGCGTTGGGCTGCTAAGCACAAGGTCGCGGGATCAAATCCCGGCCACGGCGGCCGCATTTCGATGGGGGCGAAATGCGAAAGCACTCGTGTACTTAGATTTAGGTGCACGTTAAAGAACCCCTGGTGGTTCAAGTTATTCCGGAGTGCTTCACTATATTGCGTGCCTCATAATCAGAAAGTGGTTTTGGTACGTAAAACCCCATAATTTAATTTATTCAGCAACTTCTCTGAATTTCTTAAATTTCCTACACTTGATCTTCCCGATTCTAGGGCCACCGGTTGTATGCGCCCCTGCTGCTGTATCCATTATTGGCCCATGCCACATGGTACATTCCCCAGAATGGCACATGGCAGAATGGGCATGTGCCATTGTCACGCAGCGGGTGCAGAATCTTTACATTTATTTAGGTATCTGCAGTATACTTCTCTCTATAAATGCGTCTGGCGTGGCCGTTCTTTTCTCGACACATACATCAAACTTTGCCTTCGTCCTCGTGACGTCGTTGCGTCGACGTCTCATAGTGCTGCGTTCGCCTGAATTTTAGTGTTTGCGTTTCGGCATAGCTTGCGGACGGTTTAGTGCGTAAACATAAACATGGATGACACTAAAGTTGTGACCTGTGCACTGCATAAAGATACACGTCGCACGAGAATACACGCTGCATAGGATAAAAATAAAGGCAACTGAATTGAATTTTGTTGTGTAGCATTTAATTAACTGCTTCACAAAAGCTTCTCCTCATATTAACCGCGTGTCAGACTAACGTGTACTTTGCATCCGCATAATTTTGCGCAGATTTCACTCAGTAACCACCACATGGTAGAGAGCAAGAGCGCGTCAGCGCTTTCTAGGAAATCCACGAAGTAATCACTGCGATGAAGACCAGTAGGCGTCACAAGTAGCTCAGACACGAACTACGTTCGCAAGCAGCTCTGACGCCAGATTAGGGCGAGACACAAAATAGATGACTCGCGTAATCGAAATCTGGGTGAAGTGGCGCGGTTACCTCTTTGTGTGTTTTCTGCGCCATCCTATCACAGATGACCCGCGCCGGCATCGTTCCTAATGGCTGGACGCGAAAACGAGCGTCCCTTCTCGTACGCGGCATCGCGGCTGCAGCAGGGGGACGCGAAGGTTCGAAAGGACGGCGCGAGATCGAAATGCTGGCGCAGATAAAGCAAACAGTGGCGGCGTAAAAAGCGAAAAAACAGCCAGGCTGAAGGTCTCCCCAAAAGTCGAAGACAGATGAGCGCTCTCGCGGAGGCTGCACGGCGTGACGCAAACCGTCTGGCCCGTGGAAGACGACGAGCGCGCTGAGACAAAGCGGGAAGAAGTGGGGTGGAGAAGAACCGGTCCAGGTCGAATTCATGCTTGGCTTCTCCGATTTGCGGCAGGGTGGGATCGGGTGCGTTGACACCGGGCGCGCGCCGTTCGGGGCCGCAGTCCCTGCGCGGGGGCCCCGCGCGACCACGATGCCCGCCGACAGGAGAGGGCGAGATGCCCGGCTGTACCGTTATCGGGCCGAGCGGGGGGGATGCAGTTCCTACTGGCGCGGGGTGAACGCGCTCCTCGCGCCGACGGAGGCAGATGTTCGGGCTGGCGTGCGCGCCGCAGTCGCCGTTCGGCCGACGACGCCGTCGCGGCCTTGGTCCGCTCGCGATCGTTCAGCGCCAAGCCGGAGGTGACAAGAGCCGCTCCTCTCGCTCAAGAAAAAGGCCTGTCATTCGATAAGCCCAGGGTGGCGGGAAATTTGCATTTCGCACCCGATACAACCCTCTCCCCTCTCGGTTTTTTTTTTCTCTCTGCATGGGCAGGCGCATCATTTTTATTTCCTGCGCAGCTTCCACCAGCATTTCCTCCAAGATTCTCAGATAAGATTATCTCCCTGGTGCTCCATGGGGTGTTGCCGACGTATACGTGTAGATGCGGGTTTCGATGCTATATACGCGTGGGCTTGTGAATGGGCAATGTAGCCCGTATAGAGGCGGGCCCAGGCGCGCATATCGGCAGCGACCAAATGGTGCAGCCATCGGTGCCAAACTGTGGGCTTTAACGTTCTGAAACGGCGGTGGGTTGTGAGAGACGCCGCAGCGAGCAGCTCCGGCTTAATTTCGACCACCCGGGGTTCATTAACGTGCACCTAAGCTTATAAGTACACGAGCATGTTTGCATGCAGCCTTCATCGGCCGCCGCGGCCATGAATCCCACCCACGACCTCGTCGGTGAGACCTCGTGGGTGAGCACGAACGCCTTATCCATGCAGTGAGCCACCGTGGCTGGTGAATAGCTGTCGGTGTAGCCAGCGATGAGGTGGCTGCCCCCATGCCTTGAAACTTGGGCTATTTTGGCTTAGCTTTGTTGGATAATGTAGTGCAGGCCACGCAGCGCCAAAGACGGGGAAAAGTACACCGCGGTAGCCCAGCTACGGCCATGGCGTTGTGCTGCCGAGCTCGAGGTGGTGATTGCGGTCCTGGCAGCCGCATTTCCATGGAGTCGAAAGGCAAAAAACGCTCGAGTACTTAGATTTAGGTGCACATTTAAAGAGCCAAAGCTGGTCTAAACCAATCGGGAGTCGGCCACTATACGGCGTGCCATATGAAATCGTTGTTTTGCCACGTAGAGCCACAGAATTGAATTTTTAATACAGGGGAAAAAAACGGTAAAAATTTGTGGAGAGCCAATCGAAGGGCAACTCTTGAGTGTTGCCCAAAACAGGGCGATAGTGAGCCCAACGACCAGTATGACGACGACACCGCGGATGCCGTATGGAATGCGAGGCTGGGAGAGATCTTTTCGACAAATTATTCTCTGCCATAAAATATGATTATGATTTCTGCGACAGACGTCGTTAAAAACAGTGAACATAGTACGAAGCGGGGACGCTGGACAAATGTTTGTTGGTCCCATCAGATTTATGCATGAAATATCAAGAAAAAAAATACCAAGACATGCGAAAGATATATAGATCTTGGAAATATTGCGCTTCTAACTGGCCAGTGATGACCGACTTGTGATAACTGAATTGTTATAGAAATGAAATGTACGGATAGAGCTTGTCAAGAAGTCGAAAGTGCTTTTGATGAAAGGTGATGGTGAAGTAGCAATCACGCACTGACCAAGTTAAAAAGAAAAAAAAAAGCAGGAGAGCGGAAGGGGGGAGGAGAGGGATGGAAGTGGTGTTGGGTCGAAAATTTATAAATGTACATTTATTCACACTTAGCCGGACAAGCGTCAGTCGTCACTTTATATGTGCAGAAAACGTCATTGTGATCGTTCGTAGTTTGACGGTATATTGCTGCCTGTCCTGCTCGGTGAGTCGCATCGCGGGAATCAGGAATTATTTAAGAAAAATATTAGCACATTCCTGCGCGATTCCTGCGTTAATTCACTGCGACAAAAGTTACCCGACTAACCCCAACTCCGCCATCTTCGTGCACGCGGAGCTTTTGCAGTCCGTCTTTCGTTTACAGCGATGGCTGTTATGGGCGCTTGCACTCCGTTAATCATTTTGATGTCCGCTAGTGACGTCAGTGTCCGTCAGCGGAATCCCAGAGTGCTTTACCAGCACTCAAATCTCGTCAAACATTTTTATGTATTATCGTCAATACTATTGTTGCAAAACTTTTTTAGATTGCGAAAGCTTCATACATAGTGTACAGAGTAGATAATCTAATTTAGTCCACAAAAAGGATATGCGTCGGCCTTTGCTTGAAACCAAGGGATCTTTATCAAGTGTATCCATAGCAGACAGATTTTTCCTTTCGAAGCGTCTGAAGGTATGACACCGCTCTTCCAGATAACATCCTGCCGTATCCAAAGGCTTTATTCTGCTACCCGTTTCATTCCTTATCTTCTTTACCTGCCCTACACAATTAGAGGATTAATTCTTCCCAACACGCCCGGCAAATATCTCGTGTAAGTCCCTTGCTATGCCCGTATCAATAATGAGGGAACGTATTTTGGTAGCACGATCAGTCCGTTTGTTCTGCCTCGTTTCACCCGGCCGTGCCTTCTCCTTTGGTCGCTTTGTTGCAGCTTCTTGGCACATGTATCTTGCTCGCTCGGCTCGCTCGGCTCGCTTGTTGTGCCTCATTCCAGCCGGTCGCGCTTTTTTCGCGCTCGCTTCGCTTGTCGCGCCCGTTCCGCGTCTGCCTCGTTTGTTTTGCGCGCCGCCCAGAACCTTCGCCGGTCCCTGCATCCTGGCAAGGGGCGAGTCGGCGCTCAGCTCCACTTTTGAAGTGTGCCGGATCCTCCGTGTCGAGGACGCAGACGGCTACGCCGGGTCAGTGTTGTTTGGCGCATTAGCGGCTGGCTATTCGCTGCAGACATTGTAGCCCACAGCGACTGTTGCAGCGGCGGTTTGTCGAGGTCTTGCAGCGTTGCTGCCGTCGCCGGGCCTGATTTCAACAGAGAGTTCTTACAGCACGAGTTAAGTATAGAGTTCTTACAGTACGAAAACACACCTCTTTCAGCGATCGCAGTTCCTGCTGGCGGTTGCGGTGAACTTAAGTAGTTCTTCTGACTGCTAGACATTATCCAGGGTGTTTGACGTAACTTGAACCAAGGATTTTTAAAAAAAGTGGTTAACCGCAGCTGAGTGAAACCACTGACGTATGGTTTGCCATCATGTGGCGCTCCTCAATATTTTTTATATATATTCTGCTTAATTAGTTAATTAACTGAGATCAAATATGCAAGCTCTTTAATATTCAGTTTAAAGCGAAGTGCTTTTCGTTACGTTGTAGAGGGAGTTCAGAAACGACCGATCCAATTTCTTTGTGGCAACGTACATGCTGCGTGGTTATTTCTTTCGGCGTTTAAAGAAAGCCAGCAAAAATATAAAATAAAAGCACGTGACTGCGCTCATGCGCTATCGTATTGCAGCGCTCTCAATCTTGCTTCGAGACTATTGCTTATCAGGGACGACGGCGCTTCCTTTCCGTGTGCCACCGTCAAAGATGCTGACGCACTGTGACGCCGGTGTCTATACATAGAGTCGCGGTCGCTCACTTCACCACGGTCCGGGCGCACAATTCTTTCGCTCTAAGCACGGTTGAGGGCGCTGCAATACTATAGCGCATGAGCGCAGTCACGTGGTTTTACTTCCTATTTCGCCGGCTTTCTTTAAACGCCGACAAAAATCACCACGCAGCATGTACATAGCCACAAGAAATTAGATCGGTCGTTTCTGAATTCCTTCTGCAGCGTAACGAAACGCACTTCGCCCTGAAGTGAATATAAAAAATTTTGCGTAATTGATCGTAGTTAATTATCTAATTAGGCAGAACATAAAAAAAAACTCTATAAGGAGCGCCACCTGACGGCAAACTATATGTCGTTGGTTTCATTCAGCTGTCGTTAACAAGTTTCTTTTAATCCTTGGTTCAAGTTACGTGAAATACCCTGCATAACGTTTCCGACGGCAACCATCACGTACACGTTGACTATGATTCGATAAGCTCTGAAGCGTTGGGCTCAGACAATGACCGCCAAGGAACAGTGAGACGTTATATAACCAAGCATTCAGGATCTCTGACTGAGCGAGTTGGTAGACCACCGCTAAACCACAAAGGAGAGAAGAGAAAGAGCGAGAGACGCAACAAGTACTGACTCGCAATTGCATCTTATTACGGAAGAACATTCGTTATACTAATTCAGAGAACCATACAAGTGTACGTTGAGCTGAATACAAATAATTCAAAACGAAAAAAAAGCATGCGTATATACAAGGCATAGGTTGCGTTATCGACCATGACGTTACATAACATCGTTGTCGTGGAGAACGGCATGTGGTTTGCTGAGTCACATGCCCTCGGAAAATGAGAGCAAGTGCACCAGCAAGTGATCTATCGCATCGCTTCGACGGTAGCGCAGCCTGTGTTCAAATCCCACTGTTATTTTGCGGTCCGGACACGGCGGCGATCTTATTTGCCCGATTTTACTAAAATAAACGCCGGTGGTTTACTACAAAATGGATCGCAGCCACAAGTTCGCTTGTCCATACTTCGGAAAACGCTGGATTACGTTTTTTTCTTTCATTTTTCATAATTCTTTTCATATGACTTTAGTCATTCTCCATCTTAGTAGCAAGCCCCAAATTAGGCCGGCCCCTACAGTTTTCAGTAGTAGGCGCCCGTTCCTGTGGCGAATGTCGGCGTCGGTCGGAGTAACCGAGCGAACGAGCACAACGAAGGACGACAGAGCGAACGCGGAGCGGGGTATGAAAGATGCGAGCCGCGAAGGGCGGAAACCAATGAGAGCGGCCCCTTCAGTGACGTGTGCGAGGAAACTAGTTCATGCGGACCCGCCCGACCGCTCTATGCCTACTCATATATGGTCTCAGTCGGACCGCTCGTTTCGTACTATCGTCTGCTCGCGTCAGCTTGCGCTCGCGCTTGTTTGGTTTGCTTGGTTTGGTCTCGTTCGCGCTTGTTTCGATTGTCATAGTTTGATGAACCTAACCGAGACGTCATGATGGAAACGTTTTTGGAAACAGTGCGCCATATCCGATTCTGTACCACAAGACGGGCCCTGTATACAAGGACGCGGAGGCGACACCAACTACTCCATTCTGCTTTACTTTGGAAGGCGGCGACGCCGCAACAGAAGAGAGCACACGAACGTGATTATGATCAGTGCAACGACGTCTTCATGTTCGTAAAACATGACTTACAAACGTAAGACATGTCTTAAGAACGAAGGACGAAGAACGTAAACACAGCGCCGACCTGTCAGCAGACGAAGGAAAAAGCACGCGACATCACACATCTACAGAGAGGACGCGAGATTTTCGTGCGGTCACGTTACTGCGGCGGCGGCTCGCCGCCAGTTGGTGTGGCCGCTCTGCCGCAGCGGCGTTTTAACGCCGGCGGCGCGCCACGCGCGTTGTAGTGCTAGTGTGTATGCATGGGGCTTTCTGCGGCAACGATCGCTCCGAGATAGCGCAAGAGTAGCGCACGTCGTCTGTTCACCAATGACGCCATCGAAAAGACATGCGGCTAGCGCGTCAAAACAAAGCCCTGCATGCGCGGAGGTCTGTCTGCGGCGGCTGCTCTGAGTCGCGCCCACATGTCACCCGCGCTGCCTCTCGCGTTCTACCGATTAGCGAGGCAGTCGCGCCACACTTCGCTCGTTTCTAACGTGCCGCACGAGACAGATTCTCCGCGTCAGCCAATATATCGCCAAATGAAAACACGTACACGTATACAGCTGTCCTCAAATTTCTCATTAGGGAGTATCGTAATCGTCGGTGAATTTTCCCCAAAAGATGTAACCGTGTAAGAACGTGCATCTACATCCCCTGCGCTTCTTATTGAAATGAGCAAGTTCTTAGACGCGTTTACTAGAGCGCAGCTCTCAGGCACCCGTTCCTGCGCCGAGCGTAGGCGTCGGCGTTGTCCCTCGTAACCGAGAGAACAAGCGCAGCGAAGGAAGAAAGCGAACGCGCAGCGCTGCGGGAGATGAAAGACGGTGATAGCGAAGAGAGCACGACGAGGAAAGCGGAGGAGGAGCGAAAGCCGAGGAATAAAGCGAAAGCCGAGGAATATTGTTCGGCGAAAGCGTGAGAAGAAAAGGCGCAGTGCCGCGCAAGACGGGCTTTGCGGCGTCAAGGGCTACGATATTGCGCCAAAGTAGCGCGCGTCGTCTGTATGGAAACAAAGCGCTGCATGAGCCGAGGTCTGTTCGCGGCGGCATCTGTGAATCGCGCCCACGCGTCGCCCA
Source organism: Dermacentor variabilis (assembly GCF_050947875.1). NCBI lineage: Eukaryota > Metazoa > Arthropoda > Arachnida > Ixodida > Ixodidae > Dermacentor > Dermacentor variabilis. The sequence goes on from NC_134568.1 coordinate 232,803,986, forward strand.
CGCGCTGCGTCTCGTGATCTCCCGATTAGCGAGGCAGTCGCGCTACACTTCGCTGCGTTTGCAATGTGCCGCACAACAGATTTCCGCGCCAGCCTCGCGAAATGAGAATGCCTATAAAGCTACGCTCAAATTTCACATTAGGTAGTTTCGTAATCGTCGGTGAATTTTTTTTCACGTTCGTTTTCCCATAGTCTATATCCCTATCATGAAAAAACATAAGCCCCATATCCAATATTTCTATATGAACATATGGGGATCCCTTGCGAAAACCCGTGTGTTCCCATATATCATACAGGGAAATTCTATGAAAAGCTTGTTTTACGTTGTAGTAACCGTAGTTGCCCGCTTACTCAATGCCTTCTTGGATGTCTGTGAGGTACTCATAAATAAAAAAAATTTGAAAATAGAATAAGGGGCGTGGCCCCATATCGTATATAGGACTTGCCCCGTATGATATGTGGGAACATGTTGATTTTTGTATGGAACCCAAACAGTTTCATATCGGGATCATATAGGACGTGCCTAAGGAACCTACGGGTTTTTATATGGGATCCCAACATGTACATATGGAATTATTGAATATGGGGCCTATGGGTTTTAGGAAACTGCATGCTGTCTCCCGAAGCTATCCAGCGCTGTTCCACATTATGTAAGAACGTTTGTAGGACCGAAAAATACTCACTCGCCAGAAGAGGACTTGATTAGCCAAATAACCGTGCCCTCGTTCATCACTTTCGGGCATGCGATCAATTTCTTCTGACGCCACCTGCCGCGTGATGCCTCACTCGAGAAACGAGTTACCCTTTTGTCATTATTAAACTCGTGAACTAAGTGCAACGTGACAAATATACTAATGAGAGGATGAGAAGAGAGGGAATATACTACAATTCAAGTGAAAGTAAAACGAATATGGAAACGGAATTAGGCGAGAGGGTTGGGGCGATTGTACATATCAAGTCACACTAGGTGAGCCGCCCGCCCGAGAAACTAGTAAAGGTATTAGTTATCTTAAAGGTTCTATTTTATTACTTCTTCTCGCTGAGTTCCTCTCTAATTATCGCTTGCAACCTTCCCAGGCTAGATTTCCAACTAGTTTCCTTACCACTTCCAGCGTGCTCATATTCACTGCGTATCACACGATAAACGTTAGTTGCGGGTCAGCGCTTTGCTGCTAGTTTCGTTGCTTCGTTCCGTGTTTTGGCGCTGTTTAGTTTTTGTCATGGCCACCGTCGACACTCTCGCTCTCCTACTCTTGTAGTTTCTGCATAGGCGTTCGTTCCTCCTACGGAAACATAACGCGGGGATGCCGCTACATCGCTGGGTGTGGGGGGGGGGGGGGTTGCCTTGGCTGCAGAGGCCCGGGAGCCGCCGTTCGCGGCAGCCTTGAGAAATCCCTCCCCAACACGCGCGCGCCGCGACCCAGCGAAGAGAGCGCGCAAACGCACGCCGGATGCGCATCGGGGCGGGTTCACCGACCTCTTTCGGCCAGGGCCAAACTCTTCTGCCGACGCCGCAGCGTTGCGTCTAATGGCGGCCACTCATTTCTCTCGCTCGGCTCCTTCCCGTCAAAGGAGCGCCTTTCTAAACAGCGCAGCCTCGCATTCGCCCCCTTCGTCGCTCCGCTCGCTTCCAGCACTTTCTCCCTCTTCTCTTGGGGCCCGAGTATTGTCTTATTGACCCGCGCGAAATCATTTTCGCGACCCCCTCTCCATGTAGTAGCAATCCTTCTTCTATTGTTGTGCAGCCAGCGCCCCTCGAACCGTCACTGTTTCAATTCGTGTCATTGTCAAGTCGCTTCATTCGGACCATGACGAACGGCTGCTCTTTCGTCGTTGTTGCTGTCACTGGACTTCTGCTTCTGCGTTTCTGTTCTCGCTAAGAAAGAAAGAAAGAAAGAAAGAAAGAAAGAAAGAAAGAAAGAAAGAAAGCTTTCCAAACTCAAAATCACCTTCAAGTGTACTCTATGGGCTGCTGCTGTAATTACTGCAAATACTGTAAGAACATCGCGAAAATACTTATTTGTTACTTTCTTTTACTTTTTCTTTTTTGGTGTATTACGAAGAATAGCGGAGGACATTATTTCAAGATATCTAGAAACAACTTTAGCTTACTCTGTAGCCAATCTTATCCGTAAGGTTTATCCTGACTCAACACTTCTACGTGAGCTTTGTGGGATATTGTGGTCTGTCTGTCTGTCTGTCTGTCTGTCTGTCTGTCTGTCTGTCTGTCTGTCTGTCTGTCTGTCTGTTTTGCTTAAATGCAAACACAATTCACATGGCCTCATGGTATGCGATTAGGTGCAGCCATTGCTTGCAGGTTAACGCAACGTTTTGTGAGTAGTGAAGGAAGCGTCAAACATGAGAAGCATCTAACATAGCGAAGTATCTCCAACGGTTCAACACCTGTGACTGGCACGAGATCAATCAATAACCACCAACACGTGATATACAATTAGTTTCGCTAAATCATGTGGCTAATATTCATTAAAAATATAAAATACGGCTTCCTAAAACTTTTTATACACTTTGGAGACACGTTCCTCAGAGGAAATGAAAGCCGAATTCATGAATAATTCGAGGATTACTTCGCTCGCAAATCATTCTTTTCTGCTCAAAGTTTTACAATTTTTATGAATTCTCACAATTCAAATTTCGCGCGTGTCTGGCCAAAGAAGAAAATGAATGAAATAAAGAAAAGTAAAAAGCATCACCGCTGCATGCGTGGCGTGCGGCGTGTAAAATCCATCTCCTCGAGTGCAGTGAAGTTCTGTTCCCACAGCGATGCTCGCGGAAAACGGCGTTTCACTCCCGGTCTGTCTATCGCTGCCGCTGGAGGCGCTACTCAAGATAGTAAAGTGAGTCAACTAGCGAGACCTTTCAGAAAATTTGTGCAGAGAAATTTTTGCTTATGAATCTTATGAAATAACAATTGCTAAATAACGGAAGCGCACTGAGAAAGGGGATCTTCACTCTATACAGGGTGCCTCCTTTTTCTTTTCTTTTTTAGCTGAAGCAAATTTTTAGAATTAGAAAAATATAAATCACCGTAACGTTATGTTTACCATTCGACTGTACGGATTGGAAGCCTCTAGATACAGAGCAATATCCGCACTTACGTGCGTAATTAGCGGAGTTACAATAATTAACTTTCTAATTATGAACAATAGGCGGATACAGCAAATTAGTACTTTGGGGCCCGTCCTCGACGCTACCTATCCCAACAATTAAATTTTGAACTGTGAAATTCATGTGGGAGCTGGGCGAACAATTAGTCCCCCTTGTCAGGCTCCTTGAAACCGAAACTGGCTGGAAAAAGAGGGTCTGTATCATCGATGTGGTAGACAAAATAATGCGAGGTGGAGAAACGAATAGGAAAACAGAAAACGATGAGGCAGGCGTAAAAGGGAGTTAATCATCCAACACAATTATCTGCATTTATACAAAACACAGGAAATCGACTCTGAAATGTCTCAATACAGGCAGAATACTCATTGTCGAGGCATAGGGCAGTCTTTAATGCAACAAGCCCGGTCGGAAAATGTGGAATGTTGCTTAGTATACTCTTGCGGCACGGAAAATCGCACACAATCAAGAAGCTTTCGACAATGTATGCAAAGTCATAGACCACCTTATAGAGGAACAGAAGGTCTGAGTTAATACGTCTTAATTTTATAGGTGTGAATTGAGGTATGTTCGAAAGGGCTGAACTATGGTCGCCAGAACGGCAAAATCGGTGCTTGGAAATAAATATCAAGTTTCTTATGGACGTGTTCAATGAGGTCAGAATTAGATTTGCATATGCCGCCCCAAATTAGAGAGGCATACTCTAGTAGTGGAAGGCGCACAGTAGAATACAATTTCAGAAAGGCAACAGGGGTGTGGAAGTCCTGCGATATTCGACAAACAATGCCAAGAGCGCGAATGACACATTGTTTCGCATATATCGCGGGGGGAGAGAAGCTTAGCGTTGTGTCCAAGTACACACCAGGATCTTCCATCTCGTCGAACATCGGCAGTGGAGCAATAATAATAATAATAATAATAATAATAATAATAATAATAATAATAATAATAATAATAATAATAATAATAATAATAATAATAATAATAATAATAATAATAATAATCGATGCAATAGTTATTTCCGAGGTTGTGATGGCTGCGGTTTTTCTCGTTTCTCTTTTTCATTTACTGCATATACGCGCAGAGGAAACAAAACGAGTGCAAGCAAACATCGTGAGCCATATCCACTCTTTGAAGATGGATGAGCAGCGAAGCTGTGTAGCACACGACACAGAGGTGGCACAGAATTTTGAACAAAGGTATACGAACACATTTATTGTCTTGATCGGAGGTCATCGTGACGAAAGGTACGCACACACATTTTATACATTCGCGTTCGTTCGCGTTATACACATTCGTTATAAACGTTCGTGTTTTCCTTTCGCGTTATTTTGCGGCAAAGGATTTGAGACCGTAACCACCGCGCTGACTGGCAGTGGGCCAGTGCCGCCAGCGCCTTCGCAGAGGGAGGGCGATTTGCGCGCTCACTAAGGGCAGACTTGAAGCTCACTCGAAGTGCATGGCGCTGTACCGAAAGTAATTTTCCATAAAGGTGCATATACGCCCCCCGGGAGACACCTAGTCGTGCACCTCGGTCTTTGTTCTCGTTATCGTTATCGGCTATAGCGACACGTTGCAGCCGTGTACTTATGCTGGCGCTGGGCATTGGTTAAAGCAACCGTGACGACGTATTTGTTAGGTACTCAGTTAGCCCAGTGCTCACTGACTTAGCCCAGTTAGCCCAGTGCTCACTGACCCAAATAAATTTTATATGAATATCAAGGACACTGCCAGGTTGTGTACTTCCGCAACTCCGTCGTGGCAAGAAAGAAGCCGAGAGAGGGTTCTTTTTTTTTTTTTTTCGTTTGCAAGCGAAGCTATACTCCGTTTCATACATAGCAGTCAACGCTGTGGAAGCTACGCCGGTAGTTCGGCCAAGGAAAGGTATAACTCCGCGCGCTCTGTAGATGCTTCGCTCTCACGCGAGCATGCACGTGAGGCTCCTCGCGACGAGTTGAGAAAAAAAAAAAAAGAAACGGAACGAACAACCAAAATAAAAATGATCTGAAACAACGCATTAGCAGCCGTATGCGACGGTGTGATTGTATCGTAAGGATTGAAACTTGTTTCATTCAATAGTGGATGGATGGATGGAGGGAGGGAGGGATACAACTTTATTGAACGTCCGGCAAGGTTTAACGCGTCTTCTTGCGGTGGCTTCGTTCGCACTTAGATCGATGTCTTCTTTCTTTTTTTACCGCAATTATGCGCAACTGTTCTTTATATATGCTCATTCAATACTGGGCCTATATAAAGAACAGTTGCGCACAATTGTGGTAAAAAAATACATTGATCTAAGTGCGAGCGAAGCCACTGCAAGAAGTATCTCTGGCTTCCACAGCGTTGACTGCTATGTACGGAACAGAGTATAGGATGAGTAGCGTTTCATAACTGGTGCAGCGAAAACATAGGAGGACGCCAGGGTGGAACGGAAGCCGGCCGGGGGCGTTCGTCGCGGCGGAGCCGAAAAGCCGACACTTATGTTGCAAGACAAAAAAGAAAAAGAAAAACCTGAGGACGACCGTGGAATTATCAAGCGGCAACACTCGGTTAGAGCGACGAGGCGCAGGAAACAAGAAGCGCGGCGAGGGACGATGGGTGTGGTGGGAAGAGGGGGGGAATAAAAGCACCGAAGAGAAAGCGTACGACTCGGCATAATGCAACTACGAAAACCATTACGCGCCGCGTTGGCTTGTCTGCGAAGCCGTGATGGATGGCGGTCCGCTACCGCGCCGACCGCCGCCGCCGTCTGCGTGGCCCGTTGATGGGAGAGGGTGGCGCATCTTCTCGCCGGCGCACTGTAATTATTTGCGATAAAGATTGGGGACCGAAAACAAGAAAGTAAGCCTTCGTGAGCGACAAGAAGAACGGCCGATTTTAGACTAATGTTTCATATAATTTATTAACCTTCAACTGGAAGGCGCAGTAGCGCGACTGACACGTAGAGAAGCAGACAGGGAGCTGGGTTAAAGAAAGAAAGAAAGAAAAAGAAGAGGAAAAAAATACGAAAGAGGTAAGAGGTCTAGGGGAAAGGGCGTCGCACTTTGTATGACCACGCCCTTCTCGAAAATATGCTATATATGTGTGCGACGACATGTATGTCCCCGCAAGCTGGAAAGCGGCAAGTTTTCATCACGGGCGGATAATGACTCTCGGGGATTGTTCAGCGTTGCCAGCAGTCGTGATCCTTCGGATCAACTCGATTTTGCATGCACAGCTCGTCTATGCGGCCTTCACGCGACTTTCGAGAGCTCTCTGAAGCAGATGAGTTTTCACGTCTCGACCTCTATGGAGTCCCGCAGCACGAAATTTTACCCGCCGACCTTATTTTGGATGTGCTCCTTCATATGCAGGGTGCCCTCGCTAAAGCTTTAGCCAAGGCTTGAAATATATGTACCGCAACGCCGTAGGAGGACGCCACTCAAAGCATGTTGTCAGCCTCACTTTGAGAGCAAGCCACACTAGTTTATGTTTTCTGATTCCATAATTAGGCAGGATAATTAACCAGTTCGCAAGGTTGTAGTTCAGGGAGGAACTTCACAACGGAAAAGCTGCAGAACGTCCTATACAAAAACCGACCGACTCAGCCCATTTTAACTTTCTAATTATTGCGCGATAACTTTGTGTTTGTGCGTGTGTGTTGAGTGTGTGTATGCGTGCGTGCGTGCGTGTAAGGGGGGGGGGGAGGACATGCGGAAGGACAGCTGTCGCCGTAGCTCCGCACGCATCCTGCGGTGGTAGTGGATTCGGCTCGCACCGACAGCAAATCGCATTTTATTCCACTTTGATTTTCTTGTTACTTTAATGAAGAATATGAAGCTTGTCGCAATTTTAAAATGTCGTTTAATTATTAGTCCTATACATAAGGACTTAAAGAACACTACTTCTGCTATGCTAATTTCCTTTGGCTGTTGCCTTCATATGGCTGTGTGCGTGCTATCGTCAGGCTCCTGAGTCCGACACACAGTGATTAACTGTTGTGAAAGGTAAAATGTGTAGCTGCACCGCCTTCCCAAGAACATGCTACATGCAACGCATCCCGCTGGGCAAAACGCGACTGCCATGCATGGCGTTAGACATGCCAGAACTAACGATGAGATCCGGCAACTGCTGACCCGTTTGGGAATTCTGAAATGCACGTACTTCAAGACCCCCCCCCCCCCCCCTCCCCGTCCCTTTCGGGGCTCTTAAGATAAGGAATATAAAATCGCGAGGCAAACGAGTCCCCGAGCAGTTCAGCGCATCACGCACCGAGGGAGTCGCATGCACACTCTTTGCGAAGGGAGTGCGTGCATGCATACCTATCGACATTGAAATAAAACGGCGTCGCAACGCGGCGAGCATTTTCTATGCCTTGCCCTACTCAGAATGCGCGGAACGCTGTCTGCGAGCTCTTTCGTTCTCGGTGATAAGAGGCTGCGCAGGCGAGCCACGCGCGCTGCGGACCAAAACGAGACATGCTCGAAATGTGGGATTGCGGTTTCTGGAAGGCGGCTTCAGCCTTGGCTAGCAGCACCTCTCTCGATCCTGCCGCCATCCAAGCTGAAATCTCTGCCACGGATTGTGTCTCGGCGCTACACGCGTGTTTCAGAGTCTGCGCGGGGCGCTCGGTATCTCTTGCGGGAAACAAAAATCGAGTGCAGTTCAGCCGATTTTTTGGCGCCAGAGAACACTGGGGCTAGAAAAATAGAGTATCGAGAAGTGAAAAACGGCATCGAGGACCTTTATCCGCGGCACCGATTTCAGTCAAGTTCTCACTCGTGCGGCTGCACTTCTGATTCGCCCACCTGCGGCTCTTGTGCCAGCGGGAAGAACGACGGCGCTCTGTGGCGCTTTGTCAGGGCAGTAGCATTGGAGATTCACAGCGCATATTCTATCCCCTTTGTACCTACCTGCGCTGCGCGCCAGCTCTAGGCCTCATATCTGTTTCTTCGTCTCAACATGCAGTCTTTAAGTAACAAAAAACTAATCTACTCGGTTCACATTTGGTATCGCTTGGTCTGTGCAGCTGCTGCTTTGTCTTTGCTAGGCTATGCTGCGCTACGCTGTGCAGCTGCGTCTTTGTTACGCCTAGAGAGTACATGCCGAAGTCAAGGCTGGAATACAAAAGAACGTCAATTTTTCAACCAGGAAAAAGAAAAGCAAAGTAACCTCGGCGAGGCAGCATTGGTGTGGCCTTTAAAGGATAGATGAACGCGAAAATAGTCACGAACAAGGCGACGACCTAAATGCCCACGTGGCCTATGCGGTGGCCGCGCGGTGGTTCACGGTCCCGGGGCTTTTTTTCATCGACGAACTAGAGCGTATCGCATTGGTCAAAAAGTGCTCGCGCAAGGCCTCGCACTAGTTTCTGTGGCGCCAATGATCGCAGATCGCAAGAGAGCTTCTGGAGCACTGAAGAGTGCTCCCGTTGCGCCACCTGGAAAGCGCCATGAGGCAGAGAGGGGGTTCGTGTAGCGCCTATCGCACCCGCTCACGTTGTCCATGAGGTCATACTCAACGTTCTGTGCGTATGCGCAAGCAGTCAACCTCATATATGCGCACTTAACAACGCACACGCGTACTACAGCCCAGCGCAATTGAGAACATTGTGACTCCTGTAGCTAAGCAATGGCACTGCAATGCAGGTAAGCTGCAATTTAGCGCCATTTGCAGCTGCGAGAGGAGTTTCGCGCATAGCAGTTTAGTGCGACGCCGCCCTCGAGCAGCCACCACGCCCGTTAGGCACGAGCGGGAGTAAAAAGAGACACAGAGGGGGGTATAACCTGCATAAATGCACAGTGCGCAGTGAACAGGCAGCGGTCGCGGGAAGCTGCGTCGAAAAGAGCTAGGCGCGGCGTTGGAGGCACCGGCCTTCCCCCTCGTCGCCGCCACGGGGAAACACGACGGGCGAGTTTGCTAAGGTCCGCCCGGAATCCCCGAGGAATGCGTCTTGCCTGCCGTGGACGCGCGTGCCGCCACGGCGCCTGAAGGAACCGGCGAACGAATGCGCGGATGCTCGTTCGTACTTGTCGGACTCTCTCGACTTCTGGGAGGGTAGCGAGAGACCGCTTTAAAAAGAAAGGAAGAAGAAAAAAAAAAGAAACATCGCAGCCTAATGCATGCACTTTGCTAGTATAACGAGGAGAAGAAATTGATATCAATGAAGAAATACGGTAGTGCGCGGTGTTCACATGCCGTGCTAAGAAGATGCAGCTTTTGCGGGGCTACAGTGAAACAAAGGGAAATGCAAGAAACGGGCTTGTAAAAAGTTGTAGAGGCGAACGATTCTACAGCGGCCGAAGGGCCTGTCCTATAGAGAAAACTTGCGATGACAGGGTCGGAACGTCGGCACCCTGGTTTGGAGGCTCCCGAGAGAATGCAGCGATTTTATTCTATTTTCCTTCTCGCGCTTCGTTAGTGTTCGGAGCTGCGCGCCGCCTGCGTTCTCGCCACGATCTGCCGGTCGTGAGCGGTAGATAGGAGTTATAGAATTGAGTGAAAGGAATCGCTGCATTATGCAGCAATGTAGGTTTCGTATTGAAAGTGGAAAATGCCCGATTTTTCTTTTCTGCTTCACTGTACCCTTAGTGCGACTCCCTGGAAGGTCTTGTAACGTCCTGACTGTTTCGATGATTTCTACACTTAGCTCTGATTTACGCAACGCGTCCATAAGAGGTCTAGATTTCAAAACACAAAAAAGTGAAGCAGTGAGCTTGGTTAAAACACGTTGGCGGGCTAGTTCGTTTGAATCCATGATGGAGTGTGTAAGTAGCGCTGTCTCTGTGTATCTGTTTCTTTCTACGTCCTCGTTCAGTCGCATTTACACACTCCATCATGGAAGCAGTGAGCCTTTAAATAACCATGATTTATACTTGAGTGATTACTTCTTTCCAGAGTTGCTTTCACGTAGCATAACTGTGGGAGACACTGGCAGCATAAATGACGTAAACACCGTGACATTTACGAGTTTGACGCGCCAAACCCACGGTCTTATTATGAGGCGCAAGCCGTAGTGGGGAACTCGGGATTAATTTTGACCCTTTGGGGTTCTTTTTAACGGGCACCTAAATCTAAGTACACGAGCATATTTGCATTTCGCCCCCATCGGAATGCAGTTGCCGCGGCCAGGACTGAACCTGCTAAATCGATGCCCATCGACCGTCACTGAGGCATCGTGTCGGATGTTACGTCGCTCAAGGATCCCCGCACAGCCATAAGAAAAACAGAAAAGACAGACAGACAGACAGACAGACAGACAGACAGACAGACAGACAGACAGACAGACAGACAGACAGACAGACAGACACCGGAAGGTGCGTGAAGTACCCGAATAATGGTAGTCGCTTTAAAAAATGAAAGAAAAGATGACCAAAGTTAAACTAACATTCAAGATCCAGTTCATAGCACTTCCGGATTCAAAGAGGCCAATTGCTCTTGAAGACACGCGTACGGAAACACTGTTATGATAGAGTTGACCTGCCATTTGAAAGGGAGAAGCAGCAGGAAAGATTACAAGTGTTGCTCAAGCAGAGTAATTTCTTTTTGGCGGCAGTACACTCAGTCGTAGCAATATGCTCTGTCTCAACATCTGTCTCCGGCTCAATTCGAGCTCTTCTATCTTTGAAAAAAAAAAAGAACATTCACGCAGACGCTCCTCTGGGAGTTGTCTAAGTATGCGTAAGCGTTGTGCCACTTGCTCATCTCCATGCAGCCCGCAGTCATTATCAATGTTATGAAACTTGATCCGGCCAGTACAAACGACAGCGCTGCTGTGATACGAGCTGGTGCGGACAGCGGCGCAAGGTGATTTGAAGACGCAAGCAAAGTACTGCGGGTGGCACCGCCAGGTGGGCTGATGACGTTCTGATCAATATAACCCGTTATCGCTCTTTAGCGCCTTATCCATCCACGTAGAACCATTATGAACCGTGACCAAATTTACTCCGGCGGTGGCTGCGTATGGCACGGATCGCATCTTGAAAGTGATTTGCGATGCCGACAGAGAATGCCGACTGCTTATAGGTTCGCGTGCTGTGTTCTCGCATCTTAGCGCTGAAGAGAGAGGCGCGGGCCCGTATCTTGAAAGCGATCTGCGAAAAGGGCAGAGTGCGGCGTGTGCTGAGAGCTCCGTGAATGAATGAATGAATGAATGAATGAATGAATGAATGAATGAATGAATGAATGAATGAATGAAACTTTATTTGAAACGGCTCTTCATCCGTGCCGTCCACCGCTTCGGTGTCGTGTGATTATGTAGTAGCACCCGGAGCGGGGGGCGTGGTGGCGCCCTGGACTTGCCTTTTGTGGTGCACAAGGAGCGACCAAACGCGGCTCGGTGGGGTTCAGGCGGAGTGGTCCAGCTCTCCCAACAGTAAGAAATAGATTGGCTCAGGCAAGAGGTGGGGAGATAGCAAGGCGAGGACTGTGCACGGGGGCAGGTCGGCATAGCCACCACACACCGGGCACGCCTGGGTGGCCGCGGCGTTGTTCAATAATGTGTTGCATGACGTCATTCGGCAGTGTTAGAGATTGAACCTGACGAATTAGGGAGACATCATGGCGGGTGAAGGAGGGATCGTGGGCCGGAAGGGTACATGCAGAGAAGCGCAGTTTGCGGAGCCTAGGGCTGCTTTGCTTACGGTGTTCAGTGCGGTGTATTCTGGCGCAATAGGTGTCAGGCCATGGAATAAGAGCGCTCGGTATTTTAGGCTCGCGAGCGAGCAAGTGAGCACGCTCATTTCCTTGTATCCCCTGATGGCCCGGCACCCACTCTAAGAGGACGTGAAATGAGGGATGATGTCGCATGTGTAGCGCGAGGGATGCCCTAATATGACATGGAAGTAGGTTGTTTGCTAAAGAACGAAGGGCAACCTGGCTGTCTGAGAGAACGGTAATGGTTGGTGTGGAGTGAGCGGGAATAGTAATGGCTTTCGATATGGCAATGATCTCGGCGTCGGTTGCAGACGGTACTCCGCCATGCCAACGAGTGATGTCACCCTGAGGGCCGATGACTGCCGTCTTGGATGCGGTCGGCGAGAAGGCGGCGTCAACATAGGCGTCATGCGCTGGGTCAGTTAGATGGGTCGCCCGCGCCTGTCGCCTGCCTGCGTTGCGTTCGGGGTGCATATTCCGGTATATCGGTCAGACTTCTATTCTAGAAGGACGCAAGGAAGCCACGTACCCAAAGCTTGCTCTTCTTGCTAAGAGGCTATTAGCCATTCCGGCCACCAGTTCAAGCAGTGAACGAAACTTCAGCGCTGCCGGATTCATAATGCAGGAGTGCCGCACTTGCCTTAACCCTTCATCAATGGACAACTTGTTTTTGCACAATAGCTTAGAATAACAATTCTGTGCGCTTGCTGCATCTGTATATATTCACGATTTTGTCATATGGAATGCAAGAGTTCAACATCATAAGGTCATTTAAATAAACTGATTTTCCTGATATTGTTTCTTTTTGTGTAGGCGTCGCCTTATTGCAGGTCGGGCCAAGCCCGGGCCGGGCCTTAACCCGGCCTAAGACCGAGCCGGACCAGGCCGCCTGTGGTAGTGTAGGGCCGGGGCCGTGCGCGGGCTCAGAATTGCGGTCCGTGAACAGCTCTAGCAGGGAGGTGCTTCATCGCCAAGTTGAAGAGAGTCGGTGACATAATGGAACCTTGTTACGTTCCTCGGTTTATAGGGAAGCACATGGATGGCTGGGTGTTCGGACCCAAGAAGCGTATACTTGCCTAGCACTGAGGAAACCGCACACGTAGTGAACCATGCGTTCTCCGGGTTTGGTGGCTGCTTGGTTGTCAATGATGGCTCGGTGCAAAACATTATCGAAGGCACGTTTGATATCCACGCCTACAATTGTCCGGAGTTGTGCCGAACTAGGGTGATCGTAGACATCTGTGGTAATTTGCAGGGCCACGCCTTGGGTGCATACGTGCCTGCGGAAGCCGATGAGTGACTCTGGGAGATGGCCGTGGCTCTCAAGGTGCCATTCCAGTCTCGTCAGGGCCATCTTTTCCATCAATTTTCCCACGCACGATGTGAGGGATATCGGTCGAAGGTTTTTAAGTGTGTTAGAAGGTTTGCCAGGTTTGGGGAGGAAAATAACTAAAGCTCCCTTTCATGACTGTGGAATGTTCCCGGTCTCCCATGCATGGTTAATGGGCTGTAGAAGGTGCTTCTGGTGGTTTTCGGGCAAGTTGCGGAGCATGGTATATGTTATCTGATCCTGACCCAAAGTTGTATTGTGTCGGAGCTGCATGAGTGCTGACCGCAGCTCCTGGAGTGTAAATGCGAAGTCAATCCCTTCTGGCTTTGTTGGTGATTGTGGAAAGGGTGCAAATGGTAGTGGGTTGAACTCCGGATAAAATGTCTCTCGCAGTTCTTGGATGGTTTCTCCAGTGGAGCGCCCGGTCTGTATTTGATCTCGTTGGAGCGCGTAGCGAGGTTTGGCTTGGCCCATGAGAGTGCGAAAAATTTGCCATAGTCTAGGTACGTGAAGCTGGCCATTGAGGTCTTCACATGTTTGCCACCACCGTTGAGATGCCAGCTAGTCAGCGTATTCCTGGCTCTCCTGAGTTATAGTATGTATACGTTGGTGGAGCGTCCTATTATTCTTTGCACGGTGCCACCAGCTCACCATTCCGCGGCGTCGTTCCCAGAGGGCTAAGAGGTGAGTGTCAACCAGGGGTTGATCTCCTGTGGCGGCAATGCGGGAAGCATGTTGGGACACAACCTGCAGCACACTATTTGTCCATTCTGTGGGGTTAGTGTTCTCATCAGTCTCATCCAGTTCAGGTCGTTGACGCGACTTGTTCCAATCAACGAGACAGATGGTTAGGTGGCGGGGTGTCCGACTTGGTCTTTGTGTACGCAAGGGAAGCCGGATCTCAATAATAGAGTGATCGCTCCCCAGACTCTCTTGGGTATTATCCCACTGAATGTTGTAGCGGCTGATTGACCAAGTGAGATCAGGGTTTGTGTCCTTCTCACGTGAGTTCCCCAATCTGGTGGGAGTGGTAATGTCGTTTAGGAGAGAGACTTTGTAGCTTGACATGAATGTGTCTAACTTGCGGCCGAGCGCTCATGTTTGGTCATATCCCCAAGAAGGGTGTCGACAGTTGAAGTCTCCGAGGATTAGGACAGTATGGTGAGGTGTTGAGTGTTGCTGGGAGGGGTCGTAGCTTGATAACGACCAGATATTTTTGTTTGGCGTCCAATAACAGTTTATAATATCTAGACTGTGACCATGAGCATCTGTCCTCGTGGTCACGTGCTCAGTAGTAGGTGTATTCACATGCGTAGTGTCGAGTTGGATTGTGGGCAAGGAGCTCTTGACGTAAGTCACCGTCACTCTCGGCGTAAGTGGGTCTGACGTGCCCCGTTGTTGGTATGTAATACTAAGTGCAATAAAATGTTCGTAGCTAGCGACGGGAAAGGCACCGTGGCTCTCCTGCGTCACAAGAATATCCGGTTCTGTTTTCATGAATGTAGGAGATATTTCTTGCGTCTGAAACCACGCCATTTCCATTTCCATATCGTGAGAGATGGGGATGGTGGGGTTGGGATCGGAGGTGTTTGCCTAGTGTTAGTGGCCATGTTGTGATTCAGAAGGGTTATAGGGGATGGGGCATTTGTGTGGGTGCATAGAGTCCTCTATATGTTGGAGGTGGGTGGAAATTTCGGCATATTGGTTTGACAAGGGGGTTAGAGCGGTTAGAATGGCGCGTTGTATATGTTCCGTAATTATAGTTGCGATAGTAGATTCGATAGCTTGTTGCACGATGCGACGAATACGTGCACCTAACTCCTCTTACAGAAGGTCTGAGCTCAATGGGGAGGGCTGCGGAGTGGGAGAGTTTCTGGGAGAGTTGTACCGCTCACCTTTAAAGGCGTAGACTCCGTCTGTCGCTGGTTAGGCAGCGCAGGCCAGTTAGGGTCGTCAGCAGCAGGCTTAGGTTTAGGTAGTTGTTTCCACGAAGGGCGGCCCGGATTGTGTTGATCAGATTGCGATTTAGCTGTCTGACTCTGTCTGAAGTCCACCTTCTGCTTGTGGGCGGGCTTCGGTTTCTGTTTGGGCCGATTTTGAGTGGGCTTGCGGGTGTGACTTCGGCTCCGGTTGTGACTGCGGCTACGGCTACGGCTGCAGTCGACGTCGAGGGCCGAATACCGGTTGCTCGTTAGCACGCCGGATTCTTCTCGAGTAGGCGGTCGTGAGAGACGGTGGGCTGCTTGGTAATTCGGATTGATGCGTGTCGGTGGTTTGCGTCGGCGAAGTGCCTCCTCTGCAGCGCGGCGGTGTGGGCAGTTTACTTCCGTAGCCTGGTGGTCACCCGTGCAGTTGTAGCAGCGCATATCGCACTCGTGAGGAGTTTTTGATGTATCAGCTCCAGGGGAGAAATGTTGCCCACAAGATCTGCAGCACGAATAAGTCGAGGCGTTGGGGCAAACATCAGATCTGTGTTTCAGACTGTAACAGGGCCAGCCCAGAAAGCATTTCGGCTTGGGTGGGTACAGTCGGTATACCGCTGAAAACAGGATGGCGCTCTTTGGTATTTAAGGGCCCTCCACCGCCCTCCACCAAGTCACCGAAAAGACAGGATTTTTCGGCCCGGAATAAGGAGTTCTTCCCGTACGGCATCTTCAGGAAAGGAGAGTGGCACGCCATGCAGGACGGCGCGGGTGTCTTGTGGGTCGTTGGCGCAGTACGCACTCACAGAGTGCGATTTTCCGCAGACATCCACGGACTTGTTGCGTTCTCCAGGGAAGCGTATCCTACCGCTGCCGAGTTGTGGCGACGCCTGTTTCTTGAAGCTTGACCGACGTTACTATTGGGTAGCCTGGCGTTGTCGGCGGACTCCAGGAATCTGGTAGACCATGGCGACCAGGCAAGGACGAGACGGTTTCTAGTGCGAAACTTGCACGGTTTATTCAATGGTTCTTGAAAGATGAGAAGAAGAGAATGAAGTGTAAAAGTACATTGCGGGGCCCTTTAAATAGGCCCACTAAAGTCGTAAGCGGGATCTTGCTCACGTCAACAACACGTGACAGGCACCGAGTCTGCTTGTGAATGGGCGGCTGATCACTCCTCCCCGATGAGATTGCATGGCTCCGCCTCCGCATGTGGCAACCCTGGTGCCTGGTCCGGCATGAGGCTGCTGATCCATGCTCCTAGGTGAGGTGGTACGGACTCGCTTCCTCTGGCGGCAACCCGCGGGGCCTGTTTGGTTCGCGGAAAGTGTTGACAGTTCGTGGAAAGGGTGTCTGGTTGTGGATGGGCGATTGATCCATTCTTCTAGGCGACGTTGGTTCGCGTAAGTTCTCCTGTAGAGCGTGAAAGTTAGAGGAAAGGGTCGCTCTAAAGTCGCACACACACAAAGGGGCCTGTAAGCACTGCGGGGCGCCAGTCAGACTGGCAACCCCTCGAGACAACCACAACAAATTGGGAATCCACCCTTCGTTTCGATGAGGCATGGTGGTCAAGCATCCTTTTTGAGCGGGGTGCTACACGCCAACCGTAACAGACTGTAAAGCGAGTAGTTTGGGGGTGGCCGATATGTGTCGACGGCGATGAGGTTTTGGGCGGTTCGAATTTTTACGACTATGTCCTGTCTCTCGAACTTGGCAAGATGGGCCGCCCGGCGAATTTGTAGGCTCAACTCGATTAGTGTTACTGAGGAGAGGTTGAAGCCATCCGTCAACTGCAAGACTATGGTGGTGGCCTCGTCCTGCCGTGGTGCTGAAGGGGTAACGCACGTAAATGATCCCTGCGAGGCGTCACGAAAGTCCATGTCCTGCGGGTTCAGCGTGGTGGATTGCGCGGGCTGCGATGCAGTCGTAGCTCAGCTCCGTGAGAGCTGAGTTCTCGCCGCTTCGCTTGCATTGAAGCGAAGGCAGCCCGAATGTGAATTCGCGCGCTGCTGCGGGCGCTATCTTGAAAGCGATCGCCTTACGGGACGGGCGGACGGACGGACAGTTTTTCACTTTGGGTAAGTATAGAAATACTTACGCATTTAAAAAAGCTTACAGACCTTTCCCGCGATCCGGCGGTTGTGCATGCAAAGAAGGTTGATCGGCAGCAGCCTCGTCTGCGGCAGATATAGTTGCGCCCTTGGAATTTTTCGCGACTGACTCTTCTTTTCAATGATATACCCTTGAACGTTTGGCAAACGGTTAATCACAATTTTTTGCCTCCAAAGACCATCCACAAGAACTTCACAGTTCTAGTTTGTAAAAGTTTAGCACACATTCTCCCTGTCATTGATTTTGCTTCTTCCATTCTCACTTTAATTATCAGCGACCTTCCTTCGCATCAAACTGTGGTCACGGCCAGATGAAGTATTCCACATCGCTCACTTCATAACAAAAAGTAGAAAGCGGGGAAACGCAGCGCCCCACATTAACCGCGCTCCTATATAAGCAAATCCTATCCTTACTTTATAAACGAAGGTAGGGGTTACATTCTTCCCGACTGTAAAGTTCATGATCAGACAGGATTTGTGTGGGCTTGCGAAGGATGATGGGTTATGCGAATGATTGTATACATTTTTTGAGCTGTAGGTTCTTTTCGACTTTCACTTTTGGGATACACGGCAGCGCATGACGTCCAAGAGCGTCAGCTCCCCCTTTTCCTTCAAGTACAACGAGAGATGGGACCCACCAGAACTTGACCTTGAACCCATTGTACACGTTTCTGAAACCTATATAGGCAGTGTATAGTAGATTTCGCTTACAAAACTTATTTTCAGACAGGCCGCGATATAGCCAGTTTAGTGTTGACTTTGAACCCGTCATTACCACGACACATTTTGTAGAATATGTCTTCAGTTTCCGTAGAGCAGCAGCTATTTCAGGGTCTACCACAATTGTTGAGCAAATCATGGCACACGGGAATGAATGGGAGCCGCGGCTGCACAAAGGTCTGCTTGTGTTCTCACCAACCCGCCCGTGTAGACCTACACATTATTTCGATGCTCTGTACTCAAATGCTCCAGCACCAGAGTCTTCGTTTCGGGAGTCAGAAGCAAGCATTTTACGCGTAGCTGGGGCACACTGCCGATGCCAATAAAATCCAACGGCAGGTCTGGTCATTGTTCCTGCTCCGGGCGTTTGAAGGCGGAACGCATTAGGCACTGCATGGAGAATATATATATCGAGGCCTTGTAAGCGGTGGCCGAAAAAGAGTCTGCCAACAGAAAACTCTCTAACTCAAATAAAATGAATCATCAAAGTTTGAGCAGCCAGGCAGAAAACAGACGCAGACTTCTCTAAAAGGGCAAGCGTCGACTGGTGCCTGTCATTTCAGAAGACTTGACCGTGGGCTATTCGTGCCAAATGCATGTCCTGTAATGCCGTAATCGTAATGAAGATACTGTATACGCATAAATGTACACCCCCACTGTCGCCCAGTCTCTCTTCAGCACTCGACGGAGATTGGTAATGGCAGCTTAAGAGGCAACGAGTATGGGAAACTTTCTTGCGGAATGCCACAACAAATGCTTTGCTCTGTGCTCAGGGGTGCCTAGTGAGGGTACTTTTCACATGAAACTCGTATGCCCATCGAGAAATCCCGGTTCACCTTCGAGGAACGTTTGTTGGGTAATAAACGGTGCCGTTAGACCAATCCACTGGAAAAGTACCTAATGCAAGGCAAACCGCCAACAAACACGTCCCGACATAATAAAATATCACATAATTTAACACGGTGTCCAACTATACTTTATATAGTATCAAAAAAGTTTTTTTCGATAACACTCTCCCATCACTTTTGCAGTCTAATCCACGTAAATTCTGGAATATTGTTGGTGGCAAAGAAAGCAAAACAATCGAACCAGCCCGTTCTGACAATGTCGCGATCCCTCCGAACCAGTGCTGTTCCGTTTTGAATGATGTATTTGTTTCTGTTTTTCACAAATGTGCTCCGGCCACTCTACCGTCTACGTGGAAGCCGTCACGCACGATCTCCAATTAACGACTGGCACCCTATACTTTGCTCTAAGGAGGTTACGTACTCCTCGCCGCACACGACAAGACTGATCTGCCGCTGGTAGTCGGGATCTGGGCGGACTTCTTAGCGCAGAACGGACTCCGGCTAAACTTGAAGAGGACCGAGCACCTAACGACGGACACCAGCGAACACGGCACAATGAAAGTCAGTGGTGTGACCTACCTCGCGCCTCGCGCTTCAAATAACTCGGCTCGTCGAACTCGGCTAACGGTGACCTGAAGCACGAAGCCAACGTACGCGACAATGCCGCCTATAGCTGAAGTGGCCATTGAGAGACTGCCTGTAGTCAAAGATCTCTACCGCGCAGTCGTCCAACCCGTCGCTCTGTAGCCTGCTACAAGTACTGGTTCGGTATCAAAGAGATCGAGCGCTGCCTTGCCGCCATCGAAAGGAAAATGTTGCGCTGGATCAGCGACATCACTCGCGTCGACCACCTACGAAATGACGAAATTCTCCGGCGATACCACGTTGCCCCGTTCGCTCAGAAGATGCGCGAAACCCGCTTTCAGTGTTATGTCCGCATACTCAGGCCAGATGCCATCTCGCTCGCGCACGTCAGCTACAGCCTGGAAGCGCCCGGAAAGCGTCCGAGGGTCCGACCGAAACAGCGCTGGGCAGACACGCTGCACACCGATCTCGTCGTCGCAAGACTCCACCCGAGCTAGTCCACGATAGTGAGAAATAGAGACTGAGATAAAAAAAAAGACGAGCCTGATATGTAATATTTTCTCCCCTACCATTCATCCTTCAGCCACTGCGCACCAAAGATCTGTGGGTCGATGCCCTCCGTGACGGGTCTCCCTAGGTCCGGTGAGCCCTAATTCAACTGCCCGTGAGGTCGCTGAGATCATTAATAGGGACCCCCGACTAGGGGACCCTCCCATTCTCTTCCTTCTCTTATGCGCAATAAAATGTTCATGTTTCTCTCCGCCAAACGAACGGGAACTAAGACCAATGAAGAAGAGTAAGGATTGTGTTATTATAGGATAGGAGGGGGTGATCTAATAGCGGTATACGAAAACGCTATCCATTCAAGTTTCGAGTGTGATCTCGAACTTTTCCCGACTCGGCTAACTTTTCTTACAAGCTAATCGAAGTCTTATCGTATGTTCAAAGCAGATACGTCAACTCTTCAATAGTTGTTGCCGATTAGTTTAATTTTCGTAACATTCATTGGTCTATCGTGTCACCTCATTTTACGCTCTATAGAGTAGGAGGCGCAAGTTGTTGACTGCAGGCGGATCTAACTTTGCAAGACTTGCCGGCAATTGTTCCGTCCGAGCACGACCTTTCAGGAACGTTTAGAAACGCAAAAGCTATACCAGCGAACATTTGTAGTTTTTTTATTATTATTATTTCCTGTGGCATATTGCGCAATTCTAGTCCATGAGCAACGTCTGCTTGAGGAGGCGGACATCACGTGCGCAAAAAATTATAATGCGTAATTGACTAACTAAGGAAAATCACTAATTAAGTTTGACCTAATTACCTTATGGCACATATTGCTATTAATTTGCGCTTCAACGCAAAAAAGGACGTTTTGTTATGAAAGTAACTAGAACGCCAGTGCATCACTCCGCAAAGTTCGGGAATGAACAGCTCGAAACTGGTGTCATCCTGACAATTCGTTCCAAGTGGATCCGGCTTGCGAACTCCACGGCTAGAATTTGTAAATTGCAATATGGGCCATAAGGTAATCAGTTAAAAACGTAATTAGTGAATTTTTTTGTCGACTATGCATTTCAATTTTTTGTGCAGGTAATGTCCGACTCTTCGAGTGGACTAGCTCATGGACTAGAATTGTGCTACCTGCTACAGGCAATTTAAAAGGTAAGTTGAAAGTGTTTGCTGAAACACCCTATATGCGGTCCAGTTCGTCATCATTCAGAAGCGCTGCGCGAGACGGGTGAACAAGACAACGCGCACAGCGAGGCGAAACAGGACGCGAGCCCAATGATTGCGAGCCATCCAGGAGCACGTTCCCGTGTTTTCCCAACTTCGCATCACCACGGTGAGTCCTTAGTAAAACACGTAACGCCGACGCGGTATAGCCATGCAGGAGTACGGGCTCTGAACCTGTGCGGGTGCGATGCAGGAGTTAAATATCTGGTCTGCCCAGACCCTTCGACACACAGGACTGTAGTGGAGCAACCATAATGGCCGGACATTACTGGCGACGGCTTCTTTTAGAAGACGTTGGAGGTCCCTAAGAGCTTTCTTTGTTGGCCTGAGTTCTAACGCATCGCTAGCAAGTATCAGCTGGCATATGGGCCTGCTACACTTCTTTGCCGAGTTGTAACGATCTTTGCGTGCGCTTCTTCAGAGGGAGCCCTTGATGTCACAACTGCAGAGTGAGTTTTTTGTCCGACAGCATTACAAAGGGCTGCGGCCGGCAAATATATAGCTTCAACGAGCGACGCTCCACTAGACCGAGACTTCAGTGGGTAGAGCATCGGCTTGCTGCGTAGCAAGATCGGGTTGAAAACCCACAATTGCACAGTTAGAGAATGAAGTTGGGCTAGTTGACACGTGCGTATTCCAAAATTGAGACATATTTACCTACAGCGCTGAAAAGACACAGGACGAGAAGCGACACGGGACCGTCGCGTGTCCTGTGTCCTTCTCGCCCCATGTCGTCTTAGCAATAGTTAATTATGCCCCGCCATTGGACGCACACTTTTTTATCCTTCGAGAATATTTAGCCTGCAAGACAGGAGACGACGACGACGTGTCACACCCTGGGGAAGTAGGGAAATGAAGAAGAAACCATAGTTCATTTCCTTCGTTCTTGCTACCGTTTCACCTCCCTTGGGCGTAATTTTCGTTGTACTCGCTCTCCGTGACCTTGCGTTCTCAATGACTATTCAAAATTTACTATTATTTGGAGCTGTGCAGTTTGGCCGCAGCGACAGGGCAACTTGAAATGCACTTCATAAGCGTATAGAATCAACAATTTTGCTACGATGCAAGGAGTTCTATCTCTCTGCTGAGATTTTTGTCCCATATCCTTTTAGCTACTGCTATATTTTTTTCCCCATAGTTTCGCATAAAAGAAGTATACTTTCTTTGCTTTTGTTAAAATTTTGTTATTTGTAGATACTCATTTATATCTCCTTTGTGTGACCAGTTTCCATCGTGGGCATGTGCTCGTGTTGTAAAGGACTCAACATAAACATCAACAACATCAAGGCAGGGAAAGAAAGATTCGCATTAAGAAGCATTTGTATGCGAAGGAAATGCGCAGCAACTTTCAGGCTGACTAGTCCATTTATCTACATTTCGCAAAGGAATGTAAACAAAATATGAAGTCAGCTACAGATAAGTTCGTCATCAGCAACATACCCCATTATCTTATAACAAATGCCCCAAAGTTTTGAAAAGTTGTTTTTCCTGCCGCTGTCAGAACTGCTTTTGTCGAAATCGAATCCTGGTCACCCTTTCAACACTCTCGACATACCGAGTCTTTTTTTTTTTTTGTGTGTGTGTGTGTGTGTGTGTGTGTGTGTGTGTGTGTGTGTGTGTGTGTGTGTGTGTGTGTGTGTGTGTGTGTGTGTGTGTGTGTGTGTGTGTGTGTGTGTGTGTGTGTGCGTGTGTTGATAGGCATGTGTTGATACTGTGCCTAGTGTGTAATCATTGATCCTGATGACATTCTTACGGCTCTCATATTCTAAACCTGGGTCTGATGAAATTAGCACGAAATTAATCAATATTACGAAGCACTTCTCATCATCAATACTTACTGTAACCTTTCAGAAATTCATTGACACTAGTGTATTACCTAATTACTGGAAGGATACTCATGTCGTTCCCATATTCAAAATAGGTGATGGTTACTTTAATGACCAACTACAGGCCCCAGTCTCTGATGTACGTTGTTCGCAGAATTGTAGAACATGTTTCTCCTTCCTAAATTATGCATTAGTTGGTCGACAATAGCATGCTATTCCTAAATCAGTATGGCTTTAACGCGGGCGCTCTTATAGAACGCAGGTTTTTTGAATTAACCACTGGCCATCATAACAGCTTACAAAAATATCAACAAATTGACGGCATCTTCAGCAATTTTGCAAAGGTAATGGATCATGTGACTCAGAAGCGTCTTACACATAAAATGAAGTCAAATAACATTGATAAAACGTTATCTCTTGGGCTCAAAAATATGTGTTTACTAGACGAAAATCTGTTGTAATTAACAATTTTTTCACGGTCATTTCAGGGCTAAGTCAAGGGTTCCCCAAATATTTGTATTAGGCTCTACATGATTCCTTATTTACATAAATCTCACCCACGTTGGCATTAACTAATCATGAAAATTATTCGCCGACGAATATAAAATTGGTGTAATTGCTTGCAGATGTCCAATTACACCATTAAAGCTAAGCATATGTGGTTTTCTGTACGCAGTAACTCAATACTGTACAACTATAAATCGGAAATTATATGACTCAACCTGTGGATGAATATTTGTGAAACTTGCACACCGCCTGTATTTTGTCTAACACTCACAGAATGCTTGGCTTCATTCACCGTGTCTTGTGTAACGGTAACAAAGATATGTAAGTGCTACCATAGGTTCAAATATCGAATACGCTGCGTTCATCTGGAGCCCTTGTCAATGTTTCTTTATTTGAGTCAGTATTTATTAACCCCGCTCATTTCATCACTATAGGGTAAGCTTCATCACTCCCACCTGAAACACCTCAAAAACAAAAACAAAACATAATGATCCTCATTTTTTTCTTTTATAAGATTCTTTTTACATTTTTTTTTTATAAGATTTATTACAACCGCTCTAACTATTCTGCAGTTAAATTGAACCTCTCAATTGTATTTTCCCCGTTTTGATCATAAATACCAGGTAGAACCTCTATTTTCATGCGTCGATTCCTTCCGATTTTGCTTTTTATATTTGGCCATAAGACAGTTGACCAACTTACCAAACAATCACTGATCACGCCACGTTTACCAATGCACTTGATGACATATTCTCTGATTTCCTACTACTTTCCCATTCTTCTTTTTTTTTTTCTCCTTAACAATTGATGTCATCTCTTCTCGAGATTTAAATGCGTCATTTATTTGTTTTAAGTATTTCTCAGTGTAAAGCTTATATATTAGTACGAAAGCATCATACTAGCCTACCAACCTGGATTTCGCCACTGTCTGTGTGAAGCCTCTTCATACGCGCGTTCCTTTACGCGCGTTTCGCGTGCACAGCCTCTTCTTCTCCTTCTTTTCACACATGCGCACGCGGGCGTATGTGTGAAATAAATACGGAAAGTCAATGGGGATCGTCGTCGGAAATGTCTGAAGAAGAGATTCGTCGTGCCAAGCACAGCGAACAACAACGAGCTCGGCGACAGAGACAGTGGGAGTCGACCACCGAAGAAGATGGGGCCAAGAGATCACGACTGCGGGAACAAAGAGACAGTTCATGGCGTTAAAACATTCCAACGAAACTGCGGAAGAACGACAGAAGCGATTGGAGAACAGCAGCTTGCACAAGCGTGCCAAGCGCGCTGCCGAAATGGATGAACAGCCACAAGCCTGACTAGCTGCGGAAATTGCATACCAGCATCGCAAGGCCGAGGAACGTGTGTGTTTGGCACCGGCTGCGACAGCCATATTCGAGCGGCACTTCGTCGACAACCCGTTTGGCTTTGCATGTTCTGTGTGTGACAGGCTGTGGCACAAGAAGGGCTTGGACTGCGCCACGCCCCCATGTACGCGACCTATAGCTTTGGCCTTTCCCGACCTTGATGAATTCTCTTCGTTTAAGGTGCGCAGAACGTGTAAGTCTTCGCTCGCCGAAACTTGTGCCTTTGCACTCGGCGAGCAATGGGTATAAATATCCGCCCAAGCTTGCCCACCTCCCTCCGCTCAACTGTATAGCGGAGCGCATGATTTCCTCTCGCATATCTGTCGTGCAAGTGCGAAGGCTGCTCTACAACGCTGGCCAGTACGACGTGAAGCCGCAAAACTATCTTTGTGCGGGCCTACAATCCTCCTCCTGCCGTGTCCACCGAGTAACACTGCATGCGTTATGCAACCCAGTGTACATGATTATGCGTATCATGTGTGCAATAATACAACAGTTTAACAGCGACATCGCGACTGCAAAGGATTTAATTAGCAACCGGTCAAGCAACGGTCTACCAGTGCTAACTGGGCGCGAGAAAGTGGCTAGCTTGGTCCAAGAAAATGTGTCTTCGCATGATGGTTGGCCCAACCAAACCATCCGTAATTTTGTTTTGTCTGTACTGTATGTTATATTATTGCAGAATTTTGTCATGTTTTTGCCGTTCGTAGTATACTTAATCGCCCTCCTATGCAGTGACCTAGCTAAGGAGCCTTTAAAAGAATAATAAATATGCATCTTGAAATTGACAAATATATGTCTGCATTTAACACAGAATCATTCGCTCTGCTGACTTCGGTGATAGCGGAAAATATTGAAAGGCCATTTTCAATTCAATTCAACTTTATTTGCATCTATACATGTACAGATGACAGGAGTACGTACAGACAAAAAGCCAAATGGATTCGGCTTGACGGGGTCTGTACCCCCTACAGAAATGGGACTGTGCACAATAAAGAGAACACAAACATACAATAATGGATAAACGAGAAACAAAAGTGAACATGAGCGAACATTATATAACAGAAATGCATACGGATAAAAAAATATCTACAATAGAATGCTGCAAGAAATTATATTACAGAAAGGGAATAGTATAAAATGATACAAATAATACAGCCTTGAAATTCACATCTATAAATAATAAGTTATTGACAAGCAGAGAAAATTGGTTAAGCATTCATGGCGTCAGTGTATACCAGAGCAAAACAAAAAAAAAACGGGAAAAAAGGAATCCACAATGAGCCCATTAAAAGGAGAGATAGGTGTCTATTGAGTTTCTAATGAGTTTAACAAAGATGGCAGTGCGTGGTGTAACATTTGTTTACCGTAGTTAGTGCGCGCTTTAGGAACGTACCATGTTTCTCTGTGACGTGTGTCGTAAATGTTAGAATTCATTGTCAATAGAGATAAATGCTCGAAAAATTTCGTGTTCTATTTTTTCGCAGTAGTGAAACGCTCAAGTAAAATACTACGATATATGGAGGTGACCGGTTGTAAATTAAGGGCGCTGAAAAGAGGCTGCGTATGAGCGTCATATAAAGAATTGGCGATAGCGCGCACTGCTTTATTCTGCAATAGAAGAAGTTTTGTGATGTTAGACGTTGTGGTGTTTCCCTAGACTAAATGACAGTAATTCAGATGGGACAGGAAAAGAGAGTTAGAAAGCGGTTTTTTGACGCTCAAGGGAAGAAAAAATCGAAGTTTCGTTAGTATTCCCACAACACGAGCGATTTTGTTAGCAACTGAGTCTGTATAAAGGTTCCAAAGTAAGTTTTCTTGAAATACGACCCCGAGGCATTTAATGGATGTCACAAAGTTGATAGTCGAGAAACCCATTTGCAAATGGCCGTCAATGTGGACATTTTTGTTTTTAGGTTGAAAAAGTACAGCCTTTGTCTTGTTTTTATTTATAGACAGTGAATTCAATGAACTCCATCGATTAAGTTCACTTAAAGCAGCGTTCGCAAGAGCCAACAGGTCCCTTGCACAACCAGATGTAAAGAACAGACTTGTGTCATCAGCGTATAGGATGAATCGGGCAGTGGTGTCAATATTCATTATGTCGTTTACGTAAATATTAAATAACAAAGGTCCAAGAATGCTTCCTTGAGGTACACCAGAATGAATGGGTAAGTTATCGGAAATACAGTTATTTATTGAAACCCTCTGACACCTGAACTGCAGATAACTTTTGATTAAGCCAAGGAAGGGGCCCCTGAAACCATAAATTTCAAGTTTTGTTAGCAGAGTGGTGTGGTTAATTGTGTCAAAGGCCTTTGAAAAATCGATGAAAACGCCTAGTGTCAGTAAATTTTGCTCAAATGCTTGTAGTATTAGTTTCTTTTGTGTTAGTAGAGCTAACTCTGTAGAGCGACCCTTTCGGAAACCGAACTGACAGTCAGTAATAATGTGTTTTTCGCAGAAAGCGGTCATTCTCAGTGTTATTAATTTTTCTAGGCATTTTGAAAATACAGGCAAAATGGATATTGGTCTGTAGTTCAACAGGTTGTTTTTATCACCGGCTTTGAAGAGCACTGTAACCTTTGCGAGCTGCATGCGCTTGGGAAATATACCGTTTACAAAGCACAGATTATACACATGCTCAAGAACTGGGCATATCAGATCTAAAACGTGTTTTACGGGGCGTATTTGCAGGTCATCAATATCGCAGCTTTTACTATTTCGCAGAGCGGAGAACGTGAGATAAATTTTTTCGGCGCTAGTTGGAAGTAAAAAAGCACTATCACAATTTCTGGAATTGAGGTACTCTGCGGAGCGTGGATAGTGCAAACTATTTACAAGGGACACAAGATAATTATTAAAAGCGTTTGCTAAATGCGCGCCTGATGAACGTTCCCCGTTAATTATCAATTCTCGTACGCCCTCTGAATGCTGACGTCCAATGTTAAGAACTGTGCTAAGGTTTCTCCACGTGATATCCGTTCGCTTTATAGCTTCAGGATTAAACAACCTGTGAAGGTAATCTTTCTTGGCTTGTCTAAGAGTAGCAGTTAACTTATTTCGAAATTTCTTAAATTCGGATAGATGGCATGTTTCTCTTGTGTCCAAAAAACGTTTGAATACAGTATCTTTTTGTTTGATTATTTTCAGAAGTGCATTGGTTATCCAAGGTTTTCTAGCTTTTCTAGGCTTCAGTGTTTTAGGATGAAAAGATTCCGAGTAAGCCTTTTTGAAAAGACGCAGAAATTACTTGTACGCGGCATCTACGTCAGACTGATTGTACAGCTCGAGCCAATTTATTTTTGATATATTTGTGCGGGACTCCTCAAGTGTAGACGGATTAATATCGTGAATAGTCAATGGGGGACGTATGCTTCGGTTCTTTAGCCGGGACATACGATTCCAAGAGAAGAAATACTGCCAAATGATCGCTAATATGAGCGCTGATTACTCCGGAGATAATAGTTCGAGATTCAATGTTTGTAATGAAAACATCAAGCAAACTTTCACAGTCGTGGCTAATGCGAGTTGGAGCAGTAATTGTGTTAAAACATGCATTAGCTTCTAATAGTCGAGTGAAATCGGTACGTAGCTGTGTTTTGTTCAACATGTTAATATTGTTTATATCACCGCCCAGTGCGAGTTCATAACTGTTTTCATTTATCCAGGATAAGAAGTTTTCCATATATGTAAAAAACTTTGCCACGTTCCCGCCTGGAGGCCGATATAAAACAGAAAATATGCTTTTGTTATGAATGACGGTCAAAATTTCAAAGTCCGGTGTGACCGCCGTAAAGTCGTCGATTGTATCACACTGAAAACTTTCTCTAGCCATGAAAAGTACTCCTCCACCGTTCTTGACTGAGCGATTTAAGTAGTGTCTTGTGTAACCCGGGATCTGTATTACTTCGTGTTCGTGTCGGTACCATGTTTCACAGAGCATAATAACATCAAATGGAAAGCCAAAACGTGAAAGCAAGGTACACAGCTCATCAGCCTTATTGCGCGCTGACTGAGTGTTTAACACGAAGAAAGATGTGCACGGCTTCTTACGATAAATTTTAGTCACATCTGCAGGGTTCAGCGATTTACTAACCATCGATGTGAATGGCGGTTGAAAAAGATGCTCGCATTCCTGGATCCTCATTTCATCTTATCGATGTCCGCAACGCAAGATACGCGCAGTACATTCGAAGTGTCTGTTTTGCGCGCGAAAATTTTGCCGCCCTTTGTCCACGCGTACTTCCATGCTTTTTTCTTCTTTCGCTCAACAACTTGTCCAAGAAGTTTCTTTAAGGTGGGGCAAAGGTGTTCAATAATAAATACCGGGGGAGAACTGGAACCATCAGCACTCTGGTAACCAAAATCAGAGGTTAAAATTCGATTCTTCCTGGCCTTTTCAATTACCGCTTCCCCCTTTCGCACGAGAGCGGAACTGCACGACAATGTTAGGACATCCTTTGTCCTTCCTTGGCACACGATGGCATATGTCTACATCGGAATCAGAAATGGGTTCACTTATGACGTCGCCTAGTTTGCTCAAGATTGAAGGCAGGTTCTCGTCGTTGCTTACCGGGACATCTTTAATCTCAATGTACCGTTTCTTCGGGTACTGTTCTTGGTTTGTCACCCGGTCTTCAAGCCTCAGATAGTTGTTGTTTCAGTCCTTTGCGTTCCTGTGATAGTGCGGCATTTTCTTTCTTTAGCGCTGAGTTTTCCTTTTCCAATTTCCATCGACTTCGCAATACTCTATGTTTGGTGCAAGAGCTCTAAAACACTGTCTTGAACTCTCAACCACTACCGAAATGCACACCGAAAGTTTTGTTCCTAGTTCAACGTACAAATTGAGCTAGTGCAACCAACCAACCTTTCCAACTTTTCCATCGCCTTCAATATCCGCAATATTAACGAACACGCTTTCAGACTTGAGTGCTGGTGCCCCCCCCCCCCCACGATATCTTCGACAGTGGTAATATCCATACTGTAATCCAGATACGACTAAAGAATTACACATGGTCGCATGACATGGTCGCATGGTACGCATATTTGTGGGCATCTGATTGCCGATCAAATCTGGACCCACAACACAGCAGGGTCTTATTGATAATGGCTAAGTCCAGCTCACAAAAAATGAATGGGTTGCCCATCAGATGAGGCGACACATGTGAAATGGGCTGTGCTATGACATCTGACTCGCAGGAAAGAAATATCCACGAAGTGTTTTGAAAGTGACTGGAGAATCAGTCTTTCTTCGCCCCAAGATGAGCGCTTCAAAGCTCCTGTGTGAGAACTTCTCCCGTCGGGCAAGGTCGCTGATGACTCCTCACGTTCTTGTCATGCATGAGGCGAAACATCTGTCAGGGAGAAAGCAGACCATTCGGCTCTGCGCAACTGTCTTTGTATGTGCGCAGGTTACAGCGTTTATTCAGCTACAGACCGCCACCCTCATTAGCTGCCACTTCACAGCGCCACTGGTTCTTTAGCTTCAAATCCGGAGCAGCGGAAAAGTGGCCCACTCCGAGACAGACCTGCTTGCCTCGGTGAGGACCAGGATTGGAACCGGAGCGTCTCGTAAGAAAAATGCAAGTCCACAAGGACGTCAAGGGCAGCACAGGTCTACAGCGTGATGAGTTTGACCTCTAAGGTTGATTTTGTTAGCGGCATACTCATTGTTCTATGGGCATTAGTTAATGCACTAAGTTAGGCTGGTTGAAAACTTGAGATTATGAAATATTTCCAGCGCTTTTAAGAAAGAAGATGCAGGGAACAGGGCAGAAGGAACGCTGGTCTTCAATTGATCTAACTTGGAAAAATTGCGGGCCGGGTGACGACAGCTATGAACCTACCACCACAGCGTATGCCTACCACTGCTCATTGTGTATGCTTCACACGCAGCCGCTGATAGAGATAGAGTCTTTAACTGGCAGCGTTATTGACAGCGCTATCGCGCAGCTCTGACTTTTCTGTTTTAATGCAAGGGATTTATGTATCAATTTACATTTATTACTTGTATAATTGCCCAGAACACGCGTATACCTTCAAGCATAGGTGCACAATGGCATCATTTTAAAACGATTTCCAAGGCGCTGCATGCGATCCTGCTAATGTCCACACGTGCGCACGGTGTATTATACAGGGTCCTTAGTCTGTCACTTGCATTCCTCGTCTTTCTCAATTAAGTGCGCTGGAAATATTCGATACTGCCATGAGCTGTAAGCTGAAGCAGACCACAGAATTACTGACTCAGCAGCCACGCCTGCTGCTCGCGTGTCATTTCGTGGTATAAGCGGGCGTCTTCATGAGTGCGACAACATGAGACACGACGAGGCGACGCAGCGCATGTTGGCGGTCCTTGTTTCAAGTTTCGCAAAACTGCGCGCGAGGTCGATGCCATGGATCCGAACAGGTGCGTTTTTGAAACTCCGTTCTTCTTCGAGGATGATACATTTTATCCTTTATTGTTATTTACAAATACTGCCATCTCAAACTTGAGACATTGCAGGAGTGAACCCACCGTACGTGGTTGCTTAGTGACCTTGACGTTGTGCTGCTAAGCTCGACGTCGCGGGATCAAGCCCCGGCCGCGGTGGCCACATTTCCATGGAGGCGAAACGCCCGTGCACTGTGCACCGGATTCACATTAAAGAACACCAAGCGGGCAGAATTAATCCGGAGTCCTTCACTCCGGCGTGCATCAAAATAAGATCATCGTTTTGGCATGTAAAACAACATAATGTTTTTCTTCCCTTTTTTCTGTTTTTTTTTCCTGTAGGAATGAGTACAGAAAAGATAAGAATACATAAAAAGCATCGACAAATACCACGGCTGCGTGATTTCTTCGCAGACTCGGAAGCTGCTAGCTTCCGCAGTCAAGCATCTACGTTGTTCCATATTTCAATTGTAAATGAAAAAAAAAATAGAACCTGTGACAATCCAGTTGCCTCCTAAAATGAAGAATGTCTGTTCCTCATGTAGAACGCGTGGAGGGGTTAGTTGACAAACGCAAAAGGAACTTCCATGCGAATCGAACAGTGCATGAATTTCCGCAGCATGATTGCTCGTTCACAGGTGCGTCTGTGAGCCGACGTTTCAAGTGATAAGGTAGTGGCATGCAGTGAAGGTAAGTGACGATCAAATCAATTAAAAGTGAGCGACATTGCTTTCTTTTGGAGGTATTTGAGCCTTAATACGCCGGATGCGCCATGGGGTAACCAAACAACTTAATCGTATTATTGCGTACTCCAGGGTAGCGTACCGTACTGCTGCCGAGAAGTAGCGACGCCTGCCTATCGAAGCTCGACCGACATTACTTATTGGGTAGCGTGGCGTTGTCGGCGGGCTGCAGGCATCTGGTAGATCATGGCGACCAAGCAGGGGCGAGACGATTAGCTAGTGCGAAACTTGCACTGTTTATTCAAAGGTAGTTGAAAGAAAATAAGAAGAGCATGAAGTAAGAAGTATCAAGTATGAAGTCTCTCAAAAGTACATTTCGGAGCCCCTTAAATAGGCTCTCTACAAGTGTGGGCGGGATCTTGCTTCCGTCGATGACACGTGACAGGCACGGAGAGAGGGCCCCTCCTCCTGCAATACCGGGCACGGGTAGGAGAAGTCGATCCTCTTTTCGACGAATCCGGGGAGAAGGTCGGGTGAATGACCTCTCCGGCGCCGTGGGGTCCGGCCAAGAGAAGGTGAAGGGGATGAGGTAGCACCCACGATGCCACGACCATGAGAGGTGAAGGGGATGAGGTCGCCCGTGGGCTCCGGCTCAGAGGGTAGGGTGAATGACCTGTCGCCACGTGGTGTCAGACGCCAACCCTAACAGTTTCCAGCGTTCTGGATATATACGTTCTGGCAAACATATATTCCTTTTTTTAAGTTTATCTTCATTTAGCATCCACATTTAGCAACGTCAAATAAGCGTATGAAAGACAATTCTCTGCGAATTTTTTTATCGATTTGTGGTTGACATTGTGCTACATGAGCAATTTACTAAACTTAAAAATTTGTTTACCTTATTCTTTAATTTTCACGCATTGCTTAAGCAATGTGTTTTAGCACATACTGCTTCCTAGGCTACATTGTATTTCTAATTCATTATTCGGGAGTTTACATGTTCAGGAGTTTTGGACACCCGTTATTCGGCCATCTGTCGAACTTCGCTAAGGTAATGTGCCAGACTAATTCAATGAGCAGCATTTAACAAGAAATTATGTTTCATAAATTAGTGATTCAAGAACTTTCAATTAAAGACGTCCAAAAGGTACTCCCTTCTACTATAATGTACGCATTCACGTCACTTAGTCTTAACCAACGTTTCAGCTGGTTTTATAAACGTTGCTCGGAGCTTCCATGCTGTCATACAGCATCGTTTTGGTAAGAACTAAAACACTGCTCTAACGCAGCAGGGAATTTACAACTAATTGCCGTAAATGCGTTACTTATTCGAAGGGAGTACCCTCTCGACGTTGCTAACTGAAAGTTGTTGAAATTCGGCCGAGTTTTTTTTTAAATACAATTTCTTTTTAATGCGGCCCATTGAGTTACGTTGGTGCACTGCGGCGAAGTTTGACAGACGGCTGAAGGCCAATTGTCGAAATTCCTGGGTATGAGTGTCATACTGAAACTGAGTCTGTGTTCATTAATGTACACGCACCCACTAGAGCTGTTGGTGCAGAGAATGGAACCCGCGGGTTATTATAGCCTCCGGTCTCTTAATAAATTAATGTCGCTCGAAATGTCAGGTTGTGATTTATTGGACGGCTTATACTGCTCAGTCACCAGAGCTGAGAAACTATACGATGAAAAATGTTCAAGCGATTGTCTAGCGATTATAAATCGGAACGAAATTGGCACTGTGGTGCGAGTGCGTGCCAGTATATATGCCTTCGTGTCAGCAAGAAAGCGCACCATTACCGTAGACACCAGTTAAACGAACGGTCGTCTGATCAAGGTTGGATGTTAGTAATACAACAGACTGCGGTCACAGGCGAAAGAGAAAAGCAGAAGGCAGGGAGGTTAACCAGAATAACGTCCGGTTGGATACCCTTCACCAGGGGAATGGGAAAGGGGAAAACAACGATTACAAGGAGAGAGAGGAGGGAAGGAAAGAAGGAAATTAGCGGTGAGTTCGCTGACGCGTGTGGGGTAGTAGTAATTGCGCTAATAGTCACAGACGTTCACACAAGCCCGCGGTCACAGGGCCAGTCAAAGCACGGTTATAGGCAGTAGATAGGCAACCGCTGTTCAGTTGTGGAATACTTGTTTTAGACAAAAGGAATTGTTCGGCAATAACACTACTCTTGTGTATAATGCAACCCCCACTGCATGATTCAGCGAGAAATGTGTCTTCTACGAGTGGTTTTATTCATCAATTCCTGCTTGTGGCACTCGGAAAACGACTGCGAACTTTCGCGAGAGGGGCCAGTGTCTGCATGCGCCGTCATACTGAGTGAAATGTGCAAAGTGGTGTCATGTTTTGTACTCAAGCTCAAGAGGGCACATGCACTAGTGGTGCACAGACTCCTGGAAGAAAAGAAAAGAATGAACGAAAAAAAAATATAGACAGACTCGGATTCTTCGCAGCCACGAATCATACTCAGCGAAATGCAGTCAGCGTTAAAAAGTTGTTCTCGTTCGCTCTGCTTTTCTCAATGCTTCATTCTGACCTTTGCGGAACGCTCTGACTGAGTCTTGCGCCGATTCTCTTGTAGCTTCTGCACGACCTTGCTGTCTTGACAAGGCATTCAATTACTCCATTTTTGGTACTTAATTGTGCCAACTAGGATTGTCTGATGTCCCTTTAAACTTGTGTTTTGTATCTTCAAGTATTCAAGTCTCCTCATCTCAAATCTCATGTCCGCATCTCCTCTCGCTCGTCCATGGCGGCCGCTCAAAGTTGGCAGAATGAGAATGATGTTCCGTTCCGTACGTCAGGTAAAAACGAAACTGGTTTCCTAGGACTTTACTGTTTATCGCAGTAGAACTTAAAAAACAATAAGAAGAATGAAAGCTCACAGGTCTTCGTGCTACGCCTGAGTTATTATAATGCGATGTATCACGGTATTACGACAACCTATATATAGTATCGTTCGATGATTTCATCCACCAAAATCCAAATGAAGTTCCTCCCTGTTTTACGTTCGTCTGAAGCTACCCACTAATTGACCCCTTATGACCTTTATATTTTCACGTTGCCTA
Source organism: Dermacentor variabilis (assembly GCF_050947875.1). Classification (NCBI taxonomy): domain Eukaryota; kingdom Metazoa; phylum Arthropoda; class Arachnida; order Ixodida; family Ixodidae; genus Dermacentor; species Dermacentor variabilis. The sequence continues at coordinate 232,838,889 of NC_134568.1, forward strand.
CATACTCCTAGAAAGTAAGAGCAGAGGCCAAAAAATGAACGGACATCTTGGGAAGAATGGGGCGTTGGGAAGTTGGTAACAGCGCGTACTTTAGCAGGGTCAAGTCGGATACCGGCCCCATCAACAAGATGGCCAAGTATCTCTCGACGTCCGAAACGGTATTTGGAGGAGTTTAGTTGAAGCCAGGCGTTGCGAAATAGCTGAAAAATAGCCGATAGTCGTTGTATATGACTGGGGAATGTAGGCGAAAAAGCGGCGACGACGTCAAGGTAACAAAAGCAAGTAGCCCACTTGAACCCGCGAAGGAGGGAGTCCATCATTTGCTCAAATGTCGCTGGGGCTTTACACAAACCAAAGGGCATCACTTTAAACTGGTCGATGCCATCGGGCGTAACGAAGGCGGTCTTTTCGCGATCCTGCTCGTCAACGGCAATTTGCCAATAGCCTGACCGAAGATCTTGAAAGAAAAGTACCTTGCACCATGCAGAGAGTCTAGTACATCGTCCATTCGCGGCAAAGGGTAGACGTGTTTTTTTTAAATCTTGTTGAGGTGTCGATAGTCGATACAGAGCCGCCATGTATTGTCTTTTTTTCTGACAAGCACCACATTGGGGGGGCCCAAGGACTCGCAGATGGTTCAATGATGTCCTTAGTCAGCATTTTCTCAACTTCTGTTCGAATTAACGCAGACACTGAGTAAGGGCGCCTATGCATGGGTCTAGCATACCCAGTATCGATGCGATGCGTTACAAGTGATGTCTGGCCAAGATGTGGCGAAGAAAAATTTTAAAAATATCGCGGTAAGATGCTAACAAGCTGCGAAGATCTTCGGACTGAGAAGGGGGCAAGTCAGGGGCAATCATACCGTCAAGAGGGTCGTCAAGCGTAGTACTCGTGTCCGGGCTTGCAGGTGATGGCTATGGAGCACCGATAGCAAAGTCCAGAGGGTCGCGTGCGTCTAAAGGTGATATGCTGCCCAACGTGATGCCTTCGGGAAGAAATTGCGGGGTGCGTCAAAAGTTGAGAATTGGTAAACGCGCCCGGTTCTCCGCAACAGTCACAAGAGCGTGAGGGGCCGCAACACACCGCGTCAGAACAGCGTCGAGAGAAAGGGAGATCACATAGTCACCGTCACAAACAGGGGACTCTGAGGTCAACGTGGCATACGTCGTGGTAGCTGATTGCAGACAAACTCGACGACACATAAACGTGGTGGCGCGGTGGCGACTCGGTATTGGGGTCGGGTACAGAAAGAAGTTCCAACTCTAGAAGGCCAGATGAGCAGTCAATGAGGGCAGAATGGGTGCTCAGGAAATCATGGCCAAGGATGACTTCATGGGACAACGTTGGGGAACGGCGAATAGAACTGAGGTATGGTGGCTGCAGCGAAGCTCACACGTGCTGTTCGTGCGCCACCGATGGAAGGTGTACCGCCGTCGGCAACGTGAACGACAGGCTACGTGGCGGGCATAAGAACCTTGCGGGGATGACGAGAAAGGTGAGCGCTCATGACAGATAGTTGCGCCCCAGTGTCTATGAGCGCCGAAAGAGGCGCGCCGTCCACCTATACGTCCAAAAGGTTTTGTCGGGTAGCCAGGGTCAACAGAGGATTTCCGGGTCGGTTGGCCAATGCAGCATCACCTCTGGGAGCTGCACTGGTCAGTTTTCCGAAGATAGACGGCGAAGGTATGGCGACGGCGCGCGACGGGGCAGCGCGAGAACACCGGTTCTGCGGGGATGGCGAGCGGCCGTACAGCATGAAGTCGGGGCAGAAACATCAGGTTGCGGTGGGTGATTGCGAGCGCGAAACGAAGAGGACCGACTGTCTTCGGGCGGTAAGTGTACGGGACGAGGTTGGCGATAGTGACAATGGCGGGAAATATGGTCTATCCCATTGCAGTCGAAACATATTGGCCTGTCGTCACGCTTGCGTAAGCGGTTTGGATCGCGGTATCCGCGATAGGTAGACTGTGGGCGGGGAGGTCGAAAGAAATTGCTGACCGCAGGGTGACTTTCAGCACAGATGGGATATGAATGCCGGCATTCGCCAACTCTTCGCGCAGGACGGCTTGGATCAACGATGCTGCAGGGCGGGACTCATCGAAAGGACGGGCCTGGGGAACAGATGGGGACGCGGCCTCAATCTCACACCACAGAAAATGCAATAAAGCTTTCGGTACCCGGCTGCTGCATGTCCTAACACGTTGAGGTAACGGCGGTGTTAGGGAGCCGGACGAATTGTTGCCTGACACGACGGCTCTTCGCTTCTTCAAAGCGTCGGCACTTTCTTATGATGTCGTCGACGGTCGAGCAGTCATTATATATCAATAAATTAAAGGCGTCATCGGCGTTGCCTTTAAGTATGTGCCTGACTTTGTCAGCTTCAGGCATTTTGTCGTGACGCCACCGACACAGAGATAACACGTCCTGAATGTACGCGACACATGGTTCAGTTGATGTTTGGACCCCGCACAAAAGTTCCTTCTTGGCGGTTCGCTGGCGCCCGACTGACTTTCCCAAGAGGTCCTATAGTTCTTGCTTCCTGGTGTCCCAACTATTAAGTTCCTCCTCCTGTGTTTGGAATCAAACACGGGAGGAGGTAGTATGACGTGAGCCAGCATGATGGTCCCATTATTTCTTCCTGCTGGCTCGCTCGTATTCGGTTAACCAGTCAGTGCCGGAGAAGGTACCAGGGTCTCGGAGTTGGGCCAGGAGAACCGATGTTGTGGTAGCCGAGGCTGAACCATCGGAGCGCTCAGTCGACATGGTCGTATGACCTGAAAGATGTCCGCTGCGAAGCTCCGTGGTGTCCTTCGGATATTCCCCACGCCTCCACGAAAGATGTTACGGAAAGATGTCAAAAATGGTTTGTGTACAATATTTACACAGTGGCAGCGAGTGGTACCACAACAACAAAGATGGCGGGCCGCGGCACATCTCATCCTCTTTCTTGTCTGCTATGCAATGTCTTCTTCGTCCGCAAGACACGTGGCTCCTAACAATATGATAGTAAACTAACAAAAGATCGAGCCCCCCAGTTACCCTCATTGCATAGCGAGGGTTGCAACTCTGGTAGCCTTGATGCCATGGTGTAGTAGCATACGCGGCTTTATTGGTAAGTTTGCTGCTCCTAAGCTCAGGTACTATGTGACGCGTGCGGTTAAAAGGACAAATACCCGACAAAATGGGCGGTACGATCGCTGCCGCGGTTGTTAAATTGGTAAAGTTCCGGACGCGTAACGCGGAAGGTCTGTGTTTGGCTACCACTTGCGGGCAAGTTGTCTTTTTGTCTGCTTTCATTTCCCATTTCCTTATTATTGCTACAGTTCAAATTAACGCGACGATAAATTTCCCTGATGCATTCTCTGGCTTCGATTATTGTCGTCTTTCTTCGTCTGGTTGTAACTGACGAGAAATCGAGCCACTCGGCTAGATCCCTGTATTCTTCGCGCCCATCATCAATATATATGGCATCTACCACGGTGGTTGTCACTCAGTCCTGTCATTTATCCACCAGCAACACGACGGCACAGTGACTGCAGTCCTACGTCTAATGCGAGTGATCCAAGACCGCAGACCGCACTTATTTTGTCCTTCTTGGTATCTCTGTCGTATCACAGTCCTTGCAAGGATCTACACATACCGCGCACTGGCATCAGGGTCGGCATATCCATACGTTTGATTACACGGCCTCTGGAATCAACAGTTTCGCGGCGACAAAACCAGCGGAGTCCGGTAACTGCTGTGAATTATGCTCTCGCATTTAAAGAATGCTTCCAGGCACTTCTGGCGTAGAGTGACAGGACATTGTATTAAATATCGAAAACTGCGCGGTGGGACCGTCGCGTGAATGTTTCTTCGAGCATATGTGCGCATTGATTGATTGAAGAGGGGTGCAAATTAATACATACGAGAATACTCGGAAAAATATTCTAGCGAGGGAGATTTTAGAAGCCTTTGTACCATATAAAAAAAAACGTATGTGCATCAGTGACACGTCCGCATCCTTGCCCCGGTCAGAAAGCACCTAGTAGGAAGTTGTGACGCGACATGATATAAGAAAACCGTTTATTTGTTTCCCTTCTGTTTGTTCCACCTTATGGCGGTGCGGTTCTGCATGCGCATGTCTTCGAGTCATCGCGCACAATGTGCAGGCGAATTTTCAAGGACGAATAAAACAGTAGGTGGCGGCGCACGTCTCGCTTGCACACTTCTCAGTGTATGTGTGTTAAATTGAGCCCCTTTTCTAATCGACACAGGTTTCGCCAGCTAGCTCGGTGATTACTCCTTTACGCATTAAGTAGCACCACCTCAAGTAGCATCGAGTAGCTTAAGTAGCATCGGATGTAGTGCCTCGAGTCTACATGCAGTTCCGCACGTCACTGTTGGCGGACCAGCCGCCTGAGAACGCCGTCAGGTGAGCGTGGCGCGGGTAAGAAGCCCCGTCATGCACCGCCACTCCCTTCGGGCTGGCTTGGCGGCAGCGCTCCGGTGTGCGTGGTAGCGGAGGGCTGTGTTGCTGTTGGCGCCGCTCCCTCGGCTTAACCCTGGCCGCGCCAGGCGTGGGAATCGTCCATATCGAGTTCGCCTCGCGTACAGAGGCACTTCTGGAAGATGGCACTCACGCAAGCAAACGAGGAAGGTGGCGGCATCCCATCCGCGCACGCTTCGGGGCAGCACTGACTGCGAAAGACCAGATGAAGAAGAGACGAAAATACTTCATAAATTAATCTTTCTTGCTCCTTTTTCTCCAAACTTCCTTTACAAGCTTCCTTTCTTTTTTTTTCAGACATCGTTTAACACCAAGGTTGTCAAAAAATTCTATGACGTGACCCCCTCCCCCCATCCGCTCCCCTCACCTCTTTTTGTGTGTGTGTGCGTGTGTGCGCGTGCGCACACACAGTGTGTGCAAGAGAATGTGATTCGAGGAGAGAGAGAGAGAGAAAAATCTCGTCCCATTTTGTGAAATAAACTGATTTTTATTTTCCACAATGAGCGCCTACTGACACGCTCTGTGACAGTAGCGTGTCAGCAAACAGATGAAAAAAAAATACTTTAATACATGTAAAGCACGTAATTTAATACATTGTTATACTGATATCATCATCATCATCATCATCATCATTATATCTTATTTCCACTGCAGGACGAAGGCCTCTCCCCGCGATCTCCAATTACCCCTGTCCCCGCGCCAACCGACTCCAACCAGCACCCGCAAATTTCCAAATTTCCTCGCACCACCTAGTCTTCTGCCGTCCGCTACTGCGCTTCCCTTCCCTTGGTACCCATTCTGTCACCCTAATGGTCCAACGGTTATCTTCTCCACGCTTCACATGACCTGCCCAGCACCATCTTTTTTTTCTCTTCATGTCAATTAGAATATCCTCTATACCCGTATGCTCTCTGATCCAAACCGCTCTCTTTCTGTCTCTTAAAGTTATGCCTAGCATTCTTCGTTCCATCGCTCTTGGCGCAGTCCTTAACTTGTTCTCAAGTTCCTTTGTCATTCTCCAAGTCTCTGCCCAATATGTCAGCACCGGTAAAATGCACTGATTGTATACCTTCCTTTTGAACGATAACGGTAAGCTTCCAGTCAGGAACTCACGATGTCTGCCGTATACGATCCAGCCCATTTTTATTCTTCTGTGACTTTCTCCTGGTCAGAGTTGCTGTGATTAGTTGACCTAGGTAAACGTACTCCTTCATAGACTCTAGAGGCTGAGTGGTGATCCTGAACTCTTGTTCCCTTGCCCTGCTATTGATCATTATCTTTGTGTTCTGCTATGCATGAGTACAAAAAAATATATATTCAGGAAAATTCTGGGTAACAAAAAAAGCTCAGTCTCTGAGTTTGCGCATTCTTTCCTAGTGACCAATTATTCTGGTGGTGTACTGTACTTGTGGGAATACCTCGTCATAGGAAATCGCTCGTATTCTATCGGGTGTGCCAAATATCGATTTCTTTCTTTTTTTCAAGGATCCGCCCAAATTCGCGCTGTTCCCTTCATATATACTCAGCTGCTGCCCCTGTTGTCGGTTGTACCGCTGAAGTGAGAACTAAGTTTATTTACGAATATTTCGCGCCAGCGACTTTCACGTCTGACCTCGCATCGGTTGCGCATGACTGTTCGTTACGATGGGAGTGACATCTTGCGAGGGCCGACGTCATTGACGTGATCGGCGTCTGTATCGTTGATTTGTCAGAAAGAGAAAAATCATCTCAAATTACGCGGGTGGCATAAATCCGAAAATATTCCGAAGGTATGCGGCGCATAAGCATTTATGTCGAAGGGCAGCCACTACCGTATAGCCCAACGGGTAAATCATCACATTTGACTTGGGAACCGTTATGGACTGTTCTTTTTTTCTTCACTGCATCCTCAATTAAGTATAAAGCGTAAGGTGGATATCCCACCTATAGAAAAACCTAGACATCTCACTTTGATAGCCTCGCGCTTTCTTTCTATGCCTCAACGAAAGTCGGCAAGATCTGACAGGCTAAAGGCGCCCTGCATACGCCTTTCGCAGACGCAGTTTTATGGGCTCTTTCGCCGATGCATCTAGATATACGAAATCACCCTCCCGCACTAACTTTTAACCCTAAAATAAAGCTTTAAACGTTAATCCTAAGATAAAACGAAAGCTTGCCAACTGTATCGTTTCCGAAACCACAGTGACATTATTGTGCTCAACTACGACGAAATAGACGGGGCAAAAAGTACGAGATATGGCTGAATGCGATGAAACGTGAGAGCCGCATGAGTAGAGTGATTGTTCTTCGTGCCGTCTTTGTCATACTGTGGCTGCACTCAATACGACCTAATGCAAACTTCTCGCTTTCTTTCTTTTTTTGGTCTTGTGTGTATTAGGCCGGGCGCTACCTGTTGACTTGATGTGGAACAGTCTTGTGTGTGCGTGTTTCGCGCATGCTGCAAGATCGAGCTTTTACGCCGCGATCGCAAACCCGATCATTTCTCCTTTTCCTTGTTCTCTAAGGAGCCGAGAGCGCCAGCCTACGGTTCCATGGGAAACCGCCTAAGCGCTTTGAGCACGGCGGTGCAGACCTGCACGCACGAAAAGGGCGGTGCTACGATGGCACGTCAATAGGACAATCACTTGCACGGTTGTCGTTAACAGAGAGAAGATAAAAAAGAAACAGAGGCTGGGGGGAGGGGGGGGGTGATATATATTTGTTTCTTTTTGTCCTCGGCGTCTCCTTTGTAAGCCATACTTAGGTGGAGGACAAAAAAAAGGAAGACAAGGAGGCCAGAAAGGCGGGGGATAAGGGCAACGTGGGGAGAGACGGGAGTGAAAGGGCCTTGCAGGACGCGAAGGGTAGAAAGGGTTACCTGGCTTCGAACACCCCTCTCCCTCTCCTGCCCGGGTTCCAGGCGCGGTTCTGCTGGGCGCGCGCGCACCTGGGCCAAATTAACGCAGAAGGTTAGAAAGAGAGAGAGAGAGAGAGAGCGCAAAAGAAAAACCTTGCCCAAGGGCGGAGAGCCGCGTGTTCCTTCACCATTGAGCGCGTTATTGTCACGACGGTTCACCTCCGAGGAGGCCCACACGAGGTGCACACACCGGTGGGGTCAACGACACCAGTGTTTCGGTTCCTTCTCCCTCGCGTCGGCGCCGGGCTCCCGCGGGAGAACCGCGCGCGGCAACCCTTGCTTCCCCGACGCCGCCGCGCAAGAAGAAAGAGATCCGGACCCGGTGTGTTCGAAGCCGCCTAGCCGGAACGGCTCTTCGCCGTTGTGGTCTGAGTGGGCGCCTGCGTGAGAAAAACAGAGCAGATCACGCTGGTGCACTGTGATTTCGCTAGTGCAGTCAAATTTCAATGCAAGTTACGGAATGCTGAAATTAGTTTAGCTTTCCAACACCAGTGTACCTAAACTAACGAGAAGAAAGGGAATCGAGGGGCCCGAATTTGATTAATAATATCGTAAGAAGCTAACAAACACACCAAGGACAACATAGCGGAAATTCCATTAATTTATCATTTCTTTAATTAAATTATCAAGTACAAGTAATTTCCCCTGTGTTGTCTTTAGCGTCTTTGTTTATTGGCTTCTTACGATATCATAGCTAAACTGTAGCTCCGGCACGTTAAGTACATCATTATTCCAATAGAGTATATTAGCATAGCGTTGTTGTGTGACTGTTATTGATACGGTTACCGCTACCATTTCTTCCCATGCGCAGTCAGTGGCAGGCGGTATCGGAAACGGTATAGAAAGTAACGCTATGATAAATACTGTATTGAATCACTTTCTAAATTAAATCAGCACCTTAATCGCCTGCGTGAATCACAGCGCGCTTTTAGGTAGTTTGAGGTGAACTTGCTTCATCGTATACATGTAAACAGCGTTGCATTGGTACTATTGCATCAAGTTTGCCGTATTCTAGAGCTGCCAGCGACTTTAGGGCCGTTTTAGCAGCGGCTCCTAATAAGCTTCACGAGTTGGACTTCATCCTGAGATGAGAACGCTTATTCTCGCAAAAGGTTCTGCAGGTTAAGGCGAGAAAACCAATTGGCTCAATTCAGCTTAAGCTGTGCGCACTTTTACGACGACGACGACGACGACGACGATGATGATGATGATGATGATGATGGCATGACGACGACCCGTTTGTAGAAGACCAATTATCTGTCAGAAAGCGATGTCCTCAATATACTCATAACGTCATGTCTTCACCTTTCAATATACAGGGTGTCTTCTTTTTTAGCGGCACCAAATTTTTAAAATTAGAAAAATATAAATCATGGTAACGTTGTGTTTACCATTCGAGTGCACGGATTGGCAGCCTCTAGACACATAGCAATTCACACAATTACGTGCGTAACTAGCGAAGTTACGGTAATTAACTTTCTAATTATGTACAATAGGTGGCTACAGCAAATGAGCACTTTGGGGCCCGTTCTCGACGCTATACCTATCCCAACGATTAAATTTTGAATAGCGGATTTCATGTGGGAGCTACACGAACAATTAGTTCCCCTTGGCAGGCTCCTTGAAACCGAAACTGGCTGGAAAAAGAGCGTCTGTGTCGTCGACGTCGCTCCCCCCCCCCCTCCCCCGCCTTTTGTCAGGCCTCCGAGCTCACCAGCGGTCCGGCCCCACGAGCAGCTTGCGTTATCTCCTTGCTGTGTGCGGCGTTGGCCTATGGCTTCAATGCCGGCGGGCCGCCAAATTTACTTCGTCATTCCGTTGGGCGTCACGTGCCCACTTCCACCGACGAAATGCTATTTCAGGGGTCCAAGGAAATGACGAAGTAAATTTGGCGGCCGCCGGCATTGAAGCCATAGGCCAACGCCGCACACAGCAAGGAGATAACGCAAGCTGCTCGTGGGGCCGGACCGCTGGTGAGCTCGGAGGCCTGACAAAAGGCGGGGGAGGGGGGGGGAGTGACGTCGACGACACAGACGCTCTTTTTCCAGCCAGTTTCGGTTTCAAGGAGCCTGCCAAGGGGAACGAATTGTTCGTGTAGCTCCCACATGAAATCCGCTATTCAAAATTTAATCGTTGGGATAGGTATAGCGTCGAGAACGAGCCCCAAAGTGCTCATTTGCTGTAGCCACCTATTGTACATAATTAGAAAGTTAATTACCGTAACTTCGCTAGTTACGCACGTAATTGCGTGAATTGCTATGTGTCTAGAGGCTGCCAATCCGTGCACTCGAATGGTAAACACAACGCTACCATGATTTATATTTTTCTAATTTTAAAAATTAGGTGCCGCTAAAAAAAAGCACCCGGTATACCATACGGACCAGCGCGCTGCAGGACAACTCCCTCTGAAAAATACTACTGAGCAGAGTCGTAAACCTTGGTAAGACTTTCCTGTGTGGTGATTCCAACGTAGCATTGTATAGACATGTGGCCAGGCCTATGCTTCCGACGTCTCTCTCGATCTCGCTTCTGTTTTATTTGCTTGCTGTAATTCATGACTGAACTGTTAATTGCTTTCTTTGAACGTCTCTCAGAAGTAGGGCTTACGCTTCTTACGAAGCGCTTTGGGACATATAACGTGATGTATGACCCATTGTCACTGCCAGCCGCAATGCATCCTTGAGCCTAGAGCGGCTGTCCAAATGCATCTTGCTGTCGTTCGCGGATTCACTGCGTGCAATAAATCTGCACCCTACATCGAGGCCAACGTGGCCGAGCACGGAATGTCGTGAATTACGAAGAAATATCTTTGCAGGTGTACCGCGTTCAGGCGATTGAGATCATCGGGGACACATAATATACTGCCGTTTTGCACGCGTTCCATGGGCGTAGATAAGGACCGCACGTGGACGAGGCTAAAGAGATATTAGGACTGGGCTTCAGCGGCCCGTCTTTCGGTACGCTTTCCTCTAAACGAGTTTTAACATAGGAGGACGTAACCCACTTTTCGCGGATCGGCCGTCGAGAACGCGGCTAGCCCCTTCTAACGCGCATACGTTACGTGCGCTATCGCCATCTCTGGAGTAAACTGCGCGCGAAAGCAGGCGACCGCGCCGTTGCAGAGCGGCGGTGTCGACTCGGGTCACTCTGTGTCCCGCGGCGTGTTATCGCCATGCAGCGCGCACTGGTCGACGGGCATCCCTGGCGCACCACGGCCTGCGTGCGCTCGCCAGCCGCTTTCGTTGCCCTCGCAGCGGCGAGGCGTGTCGCGCGTGGCCGCGAGCGCCATGGCCGCGCCGGGCGTGCTTGGGCGGCAGCAGCAAAGCACTGCGCATCCCTTGCTGGATGCTCGCGGGCGATGATGCGATCGATGGTCGCCCACCGAGGCCCTGCTGCTGCATGCAGAGGCGCGCGTCCGCGCACGCGCGTACGCTCGTGGCACAAACAACAACACCAAGGCACGCGCCCGCTTCCTTCCTTCCTTCGGCACGCGCGCGCCGCCTCATCGGGGAAAAGAAAACGTCCACAGAAGCACGGCGCACATCGATGAGTCTTGCTGCTGCTTATGCTGCTGCTGCTGTCGCTGCTGCTGCTGGTTCCCTTTCTGGAGAGGCGGGAAGCCGGCCATCTTGATTTCACTGGACCAGCTACAGCCTCGGGAAGCCTGCCTGCCTGCACGGCTGCAGGGGTGCTCCGTTGTTTTCTCCTGTCCGCCGTGTATATTCCATCAAGCCCGGCCCTGCTTCGATGATACGTCAACGAACAAATAAAGCTATATATATATATATATATAGCTTTATTTGTTCGTTTGCCATTATGTACAGCACATTTTGACACTCTGTGAAGCTTGACGTACACACCTCTCTAAGGAATATATGAAAAAAAATCGATTATGAAGTTTTACGTGCCAAAACCACTTAATGATTGTGAGGCACGCCGTAGTGGAGAACTCCGGAAATTTCGACCGCCTGGGGTTCTTTTAACGTGCACCTAAATCTAAGTGCACGGGCGTTTTCGCATTTCGCCCCCAACGAAATGCGGCCGCCGTGGTCGGGATTGGATCCCGCGACCTTGTGCTCAGCAGCCTAACACCATAGCCAAAGGAATATATGAAGGGGAACTTCAGGAGTCATAGTGGCTCATCACTTATGGGGAACGTTAAAAGTATTCCGCTTTAAACAACGTGTTCAAAGGGCATAGAGTACATATTCTGTATTGAAGACACCGGGCAGTGGGCACGGGGCTGGCGAAAGAAAAACGACCACGAGAAGCGCTTGCTTGCCCGTTTCGCTATAGCATCGACTTGTTTCGGCCTAACGCTGCAAACCTACAACCAGTGCTGCTAGGCGAATGCCCGCGTTCTATTTGGTGGAGGTTCTGGGTTTCTCTTCGACATCCTGGAACTCAGCAGTCGGATGCTACCACGAGCTATTGAAATGGATGATCCGGGACCATCCCAGGCTGCTGATTCCGTTCTTAACGAAACGTCGTTTTATGCGTTCAAGCACAAACGCAACTTGAACGCCAGCGCATTTATCCGCGAAGTTTGGGAATTAATATCTCGAAGCTTGTGTCGTCCTGAGAATTCGTTCCAAGTGGATCCGCCTTGCGAACTCCACGGCTAGAATTTGTCAATTGCAGTACGCGTGTCACAAGGTAATTAGTTTGAAAAGTTAATTAGTGACTTGTTGTTAATTATTCGATTATGCATTTCCATTTTTTGTGCAAGTAGTGTCGGCCTCTTCGAGTGGACCAGCTCATGAACTAGAATTGCGCTATCTGCCACAGGCAGCCTTTATAAAAATTTTTGAAAGTGTTCGCTGAAACACCCAGTTTACGCACATGTATAGGATAAGCAATGTTGCATCTGTAGGAGAGAACGCATTCGTGAAAAGAGAAAAGTACACAGCAGGCTATACTCGCGGACCACTTTCTGTGGCTATGAAGCCAAAGCTACGGAGGCAAAGCGCGCACAAGTGAGAGCGCTTCTGAAAAAAAGTGCCGCGTTTTAATCCGCGCGTTCGTTTAGGATGGGGAAGAAAAAAACATAAACGCCTTATTTGCAACAGTTAAATAAGACAGAACACACCACTGGGTGTAAAGGTTTACTTACTTTGCGGCTTTTCCCTTCCGCGTCTGGGGAAAGGCGAAACCGTCGCACGTGGAAGCTGCGTCGATTCAGCGTCTGTTACGAGCAACCAAAAAAGCACTGTCAAACGCTGCCGGACTACTTGGCGCGGTAACTCATGCGCAGCAGCCACGGCCCCGTAGCTTTCCCTTCATAGCCACAGAAAGTTGTTCGCGAGTATAGAACCAACTCACTTCGAAAGCCTATACCGTGTCGATGCTCATGCTTAATGCGAAAACGTTAGCATTACTCACAACGATCATTCCGCCAAGACGTGAATGCTCGCCATTCCTATGACTTCGCCATATGTCCATTTATCAATGGTTCCATACTTTTTCATACTAAAGAAAAAAAAGGCTACTATTATCAAAAGTTAAAACAAGGCGAATAACTACTGTTAACGCCAATACAAATACTTCAGGAATAAATCCGTTGCGATTACTCGGAAATCACAAAAGTCATATTGCGCAAACTTACTTAAGCGTTAATGATATCTAATACGATTCACGAAAAAAAAGATTACTCCATATTAATTTCATTTATTTTCAATACTGCTGCTCTTGTTCGAGAACGTGGCAGGTGGGCAATACAGGGTTGCCAGGCAAATAATTCAAACAGTTGAATTATTCCATTGATAGTTGAACGAACAATTGATAGTTCGTCCGCGCGGATGGCTCATTATGTTGATGTTTACTTTTAAAACAAATTAGAAATGAAAAGACATAAGCAACTGCACCACTAATTTCCCAATGACAGGGCTCGGAAAACGGTCGATATTGATTTCTGTTTTCGGGTGGTAACAATCGAAGAAATCAAATCTGCTATTGCCAAGCTAGTGACGAACAAAGCTGTACATGCAAGGGTGTTAAAAAGCAAACACATTTGATGCACTCCGCTCCGCCACGTGTTTTACCATGAGCTCACTCGAAGCTCCTACACAGCTATACGCAAAGTTGCTAAGTCCCGTGTACAAAGCTGGGGACCCTGATATCCCAAGTGTGTCCTGAATATTATCACCACCTTCTTTTAAAACCTGATCCAACTATAATTAAACACAGTTCTCTCGAATAATTACGTCTACTGTGTCCCCTGCAACATGGCTTCGTCGAACGTAAATCTACATGCACTGCCGGTTTTGGCCTTTCACAAATAATCAATTCCGCCCATAATTGCAGAGCACTTTAGCTTTAATCTCTTTAACTATCTAAAAGGCGTTCGATAGCTTTTGTCATTTCATGCCGTTATAAAAGCTAAAACCCTACGGTTCTCACGAATTTAGGAATTCGGTTTTCAACTATAGAGCTTCAACTATAGTTTTCAACGAGAGAGAGAAAAGAGAGGGCTACATCAGCAATTTATTCACCTCGGCCAGACGTTGCTGCAAACAGTGACGTCGCAAGCATCTCCTGCGGGAATCTGAAAATGGCCTCGGCAGTTGCAGTTTACTTTCGGCCCATTTTCTCACATGTATGCTCAACTTCTTTCGGTTAAAGTGGCCTATACTTGCCGTTTGAGAGGCCTCGCTTACTAATCCGGCATGGCTTAATTTTTTTTCTTAATTATGAACATTATATAGTGACCCGATAAGCAGGCGAAAGCAACAGTTCACGGTCCCGGTCTGGTTGGGATTGAAGTAGCGAGAGGTCGAAAGCACTTCCAGCCCTTCTACACAGGTCCGCCCTTTTAGCCCATGCTGTATATATTTCCATGCTGCGGAAAAGGGCCGACGTCAGGGCGGAAAAAAAAAAAAAGAAAAGAAAACGCGTATATACCCTCAACTGTCCATTTATCATGATGATGATCGCCGGCGTGCTATGCATCTCTCCGACGTGCGCCTCTTTCCTCCAGGGGAATCGAGCGCGTTGCGGCATCTGTCGTGCACCACGCACGTTGGCCCTGCGCTTTCGGGTCCGCGGAAATCGCCTGACGCGCCACAGCGACGCGCATGCTTGGCATTCTCGAGGTGACAGCGCTGGCCGAACGTCGTCAGTTGCTGTGCAGCTGCGTTCCTATCTCTCAGTGCGCCGTGCATGCACAGCCTCGTTCGGTGCTTGTACAGCTTTGCTCGGTGTGGCACCCTGCTGCGCGCGAACGATGTCCACTGCCGGCAGTGTGTGTGTATAGTGAATAAAGGCAAGTATAAACGTTTGACGTGCACAGCTAGACGGCTGCTCTTCGTACATATTTTGTACTCACGAAAACACGCCCACACGCGGAGACGTTTTTTTTATTAGTTATGTTCTTGTATATAGCTGCTGCATATCGCTGTAGAAAAGCCAGAGCTGCATAGCGCAGGTGCTCAAGCAAACGCAGGTTGCTATGGCCGCGTGCCGCCTGGCCTGCAATACTATGTAGCGGCGAACGGCACACCGCGAGAGGCATCTGACAAATATCTGAGACTGATCGAGCATAAAAAAAAAAAAACTGCGCTGTCGACTTTAACGTGTGCGCCTCTCCATCTTCATCGCTTAATTTCTTATCTTTTTTTCGGATAGAACCAATGCTCAAATCCTTGCACTTACAAATGCAAACATTGTGTTTTGAAAAATTAAATTATGGGGTTTAACGTCCCTCAAGGACATGCTGGCGTGTGAGGGACACCGCGTTGCGGAGGGCTCTGGATTAAATTTCACCACCTGGGGGTTCGTTAACGTGCACCCAATGCGACACTGTCGTTTGCATTCTTCGAATCAATTCTGATTAAAGTATAAAAAAAGCAACGTCGAGAGAAAATGAAATAATAACCTGAGATAACGCGTAAATAATATGTGTAATGAGAGCAACAAAGGGTTCTCGTGTGGTTGTGCTGTTTTTCCACGTTTTTAACGATGCCATCACACCGAGGTATACGAAAAAGTCTTAGCTAGAATATATATCTTGGTTTTCGGCTTTTGGTTACCCATGTCAACACCAAGACGAGGCCGAGTAATCGCGCTATATAACTATAACGCCATGCAGTGGAAGGCAACCGCGAGCTCAAGAAGTTTTGCTGAGCACGCTTAGCTGGGGGCTCTTGGGCAGGGGGCGAACCCCCCTGCACGGCATCATTGGCAGAGTCGATTGCCCCCCTCCCGCTTGCAAGCGACACTGGCGGCTGCAGCGCCGGAGCCGTCGCGACATTCCGCGATCGTTGTTTTTTCTGCTCCGCGGCGACTCGCGGGACTTCATATGCGCCGGCGCGGTTCCCAGGTTGGGAATGCGCGCGCGGCCGTTTCTCGAGCCCGGCGATAAATAAGCGCGGCGGCGGCGCACGTATATATATATATACACACACACACACACACATGCGCAGCGGGAACGGAATCTCCCAAGATGGCCGCCCCCGTCGACCTTGGGAGATTGCTGCGTCTCCCGTAGGTTGGCCGCGCCAGAGATAAGCTGGTTTCGCCTTAATTCTCATACATTTATGCGGCCGGCGTGCGCGGGCCTCGTCCGCGCGGTGCGACCCCGTCTTCAGGCAGCGGCGACGTCGGACCGAGCCGCCTTGGCGACGCACCAATTCGCGCGCGTTCTCTCCCTCTCTGGCCTTGGCGGCGGAAACCGAGCGCACCATGCACCGGCCCCGAATCGTTCGGCGACACGTTGGCCCCGATCCCGACGCCGGAGAGTGCGCGCCAGTCGCCGATGGAGGCCGGGGGCCCGCTGTCTCCTTCGGCGCAGAGGCCCCTTTCTGCCCTTCCTGGAGGCATGCACGACGTGGCCGCCTACTGTGGAGGCCACGCTCTTCGTCTTAGCCGATTCTGTTGCACCATATGGAATAGAGAGATATCAATGGACACGAAATGCGCATCGGTGACTCTTTTAGTTCTTCCCTCGTCGGTGCCGTAGAGTGAATTACAGATAATGCCTTTGTGCACACAAATCTACGCGCATTGCGTCAACCTGCCGTCTGTACGCGCAGAAAATAGCAGGGCTGGTATGCAACGCCGCCATTCTTCCCTTTCGACGGTGCACACTCATCCAATGGGCCCATAAACACTTCTGGCGACAGCAGCGGCATGGGCGCGCGCTCGAGCTGATCGCCAATTTCGTCATTCAAAATTGATGGGGATGCTTTCTTGAAATGGTGAAGTGGTCATTACGCAAGTGTATTTGCTGCGTCTTCCTCCGTATCGCTACTGTCTTTTATCGGCCTACTGCTGTCAAGTTGAGCTCATCAGCTGCGTTTAGTTATTTCAGCTACGGCCAATGCTCTAATCAGGCGGACAACGCTTTCTGCCACTCTCGATCGCCTCGACCGTAGTTTTTTTTCGCTGCAGGCTATAACCCTACAGCGCACTCTTCATCCGAGAACTCAAGCATAGCTGATTGATTGGCCCAAAAAGGGCGACCGCTTGACGCTGTCAGTGTTCAGTGTACGCGCTTGACAAAAATGATAGTCCAGGAGCGAGAACACAAATGATAAATCAGTTTCGGAGCAAAGTAACAACGAGAACGAAGAAACAGTGAAAGAAACCAAAACCGGCTATAGAAGGCGTGCTGCCAGAAACGACTAGCTGCTATCAGTATCGAGGGAGCCTTGAAACTTTTGACATGGACTACACATGAATGCATGTACTACATATAATAAGTGAAATGATGTACAACCGCCGCCGTGTAGCTCAGAAGGTAGCGCACGCGTGACATGTGGCGGTTGCGCGCTTCTCTCGTTGTTGTTGTTCCTCTGCACAAGTGGCACATATGCCCAAAGCAGGGTATCGGCAAAGAAGTGGGCGTGATTGGCAGAAACTGGACGAAAGAAGTACAGAAAAAAAAATACTAGGGAAAGGCGTGTTGTTTTGCATCTTTCTTCTTGGAAATATACTGTATGCATCACACTGGTGACATGTCGTCTTTCCTTTCACTTTCTCTCTTTTTTTAACCGCGAATGTACACAAAAACGTAAAATATTGCATGTGCAATTGAAAACAGTTAATTTTACCTGTGCTTTCGTTAACTTCAATCTGTTTCAGTTACTGAAGTAATTGTTTCACTAAATTAAGTTCCATTATATCCCCTATCCATTTTTCGAAGGAACGACCGTATATACTAAAATAAATTGTACCAAGGACCAAGAAAAAGAAAGCAGAAAGATGGAAGAAGAAGCTCGCAATAATGCTTGGTAGTTTTCATTTGACAAGTCATACGTGCCATAACAACTGTATACAACGTGCTTATAATTGACTGCCCGTGACTTGGAGCGAGAACAGCGCGGACGATATTTCTATGCATGTCCTGCACATAATTACAGCCCCAATCCTTGCACTGAAGCAGTTAATGAAGAACTTAGCAATCTTGTTTCGTCGCGATAAATGTCTAGAATGCGTTAAAAACAAAACAAAAAGGAAACAAATTTATAAATGAATCAGCATGAACGGGAGTGAAAACAGGCATCGTATACGCCGACAACGGCTCCACTATGGCCATCTTTGACCAAAGTCGCTAGCTATAGTGTGAACTCCACATATGCACACGGCCGACCGTAAAGCCGGCCATATAATACGCGTAGTTTTGTGTCTCTGAAACAAGTTCGCGGCTCGTAAAACGTTTAGTCACATTCTATGGCCAGGATGCGTTAGCGGCCCCATAATTGCATGGACCATGCTGACGCCTTAAATTTGGGCTTCATCCCAAACGACTATAACGCGATTGTACCTATATACCCTCTGAAAGTGGCTAAGTAAGCAAGGGTAATGTGTGGCGTCCACATAACGCTGCTCACAAATCACTTAGCCACGCATACACATGAAACGAATAAGAAAGAGCAAGGAAAGTGTCCGCAAAAGGTAAACACTCAGACAGTTGATACGAACGCACAGGTATATGACGAACGTCCATGGTGCGCGGCGCTTCATACGTGATGCACCTGCAGTCTGTTACGAGCGCCGTACAACTTTTTAATTTTTTTTTTAGAAATGGAATTCATCGGTTTAACGTTCCTAATCTGCACCCAGATCTGAGGAATACGTCATGGTATAGATTGTGGATTAATTTTAACCACACCTTTGGTTCTATAACGCGCACGTGGAGTACGAGCGTGGAGTACGAGCGATTTCGTTCGTTTGTTCGTGTCTTTCTTTTTTTTTAATTCGGCGCCCATCGAAAAGCGCAGCCGACGCGGCTCGGAATCGAACCTATACAACTTCGTGCAAAGTATCGAAGGCCACGCATGTATAGGCCTATACTGAGCCAGCGGTGTACATTTTTCGGGTGGCCATCGTGCGCTCGCTTCAGTTTGCCAGTGCCATCCACTTTAAAACAATAACAAGAGTAATCAGGCATTTTAGTCTGTCGCCTGATCCAGGGAAAAGAAAAAAGAAATTTAGAACGCCAAGTATTTAATATCGTCGAATTCCGTACCGCGCCTTGGGCAGTATAGTTCTGCTTCTTATGTTGAAAAAGGCCATCGTGCGATTCAACCTTAAGAAATAACGTCTCGCGCTAAATCAGAAATTACATTCTGGGGTTTTGCGTGCCAAACCGCGCTATAGGATATGAGGCTAGTGGATAACACCGGATTACTTTCGATAAGATGGAGTTCTTTGACGTGCACCTAAATCAGGAACATTAGCGTTTCTTTTTTTTTTGTCCCCGTACAAACGCGACCGCAGTGTCCGGAATTGATCCCGTGACCTCGAGCTCGGCAGCGCAATATACCATAACAACCAAGCTATACCGCAAGGCGGCTATCACGCTAAATTATGACATCTTGGTTGTTATATCAGTGCAATGAACGAGAGCGCCTTTCTTCTGATGAGGACTGTAGTACTTAAGAGCGTACTTTCATGCTAGTACTTTCATGCTATAAGGCAAACAGCTTTGGCGACTTTGCCTCATCCGTTTCCCATTCTATCGCCGTGATGATTTCATCGACTCGCTTTCTGAGCATTCCTCGATCGGAGCGGCGCAGAACAAACTCTCATGAATTGCAAATGCGCAAACTGTAACGTCGACGTGACTAAATCATCCAGCGTTCATGACCGAGCAGCGATCAAGGTTTACGAACCGCGCGCCAACAATTTCTGATTCTATATAGAACGAAGCAAAAAAGCTGGGCACCCTGTCTACTTGACAGCGTGCTTCGAACGCAGACCAAACGCAAAGAAACTTTCCCACAAACATACATTGCGCCGCGGCGTATGCAAAATGGCGAATGTACAATTCCGGTTTGGTTTGTCTCTTTTATTTATACTTGCAGCGTGAAAGCTTGATACAGCCTCGTCGCCTGTTCATATATGCTGAAGGCCATTGAGTTAGCTCTGCGGTTTTGCCAACTAACAACAAACAGAAGTCGCTTTCCCAACTCCAGGGGATGACGCCAGGAGAGAAAAAGACTTTTTTTTTTTCTGCTTTGATGTGTATACGTGTAGCGACGCGCAGCCTATAGTGGTTCAGCGATATATGGCGTTCTAACTTGCGCGCACAGGCACAAACAAGGTCAAAGACTGTGAACGCGTGTCAGAATTATGTCCGTGAAATGGAGTGGGTGGACTGATAACAATAATTAGAACTTTGACGGACCCATAAGATACGCAGGCCAACATATATCATCATCTGGAGAGCATATATAATTCACAGGTCAAGCGGCAATTTTCGATTTTTTTCGTCTCTGAAAGTACGTGAGCAACACGCCACATGAAGTATGGCAATACGCATCTGCTCTATAAACGAATGAAGTGGCAATGCTGCATGCAGAGCCTATCATTGGCTTGTCGGAAATGTATATATGCCGGGGACAGAGCTCGCGCTGCCAACAGAAATCGGCAGGTACACATACGTCGCTGCCAGAGGTGCGCGTGGCATCGCCGCAGCGCATTTCAAGACAGTTGCAACAAGATCGTCATGAAAATACTTGGCCCGAGAATAAGATGCATATATATATATATATATATATACACTAAAATATATATATATATATATATATATATATATATATATATATATATATATATATATATATATATATATATATATATATATATATATATATATATATATATATATATATATACACTACACTAAAAGAGAAGCGAGAGGCCAGCATGTGCGCGACAGCAGACGCAAGCCCTTCTTGGTATCGACGGAAGGAAAATTTTGCATATATGCTTCTAGGCATTAATGCCTAGTGCACGGAGAGATGGTTCTTTTGAAGCCACGTCTTTTTTGTGCGTGCGCGTTGTTTAAATATGCAGACGCAATACTTACTCCGCGGAAAAACATGCAGCAGCGGCTTGTAAGTGCGCTGCATGTTTTAACCGTGCGCTAACTTACGCAGCGGCAGCTGCGTAAGTTAGCGCACGGTTAAAGAAAAGGTTTCGCTCCATATAGCGGCCAAGCATTAACAGCAATGGCAAGATGTAGCGTTGCGCTTGAACTGCTCGAATTAACAATACGCAGGTGCGACACCTTGGAGCAGGCAAGGGGACATGCTCCTGGGCAGAATTGAGGAACAGCGCCCCGGCAGCTACCAGGCTTCTCACGACGCAGGCTTGATCAGGAGCGCAGCCAGTGGCGTGCACCTCGATGGTGCGCGAGATGGCGGGAAACCGTCGACGGTATAGTCAGCGCCAAGGTTAGATAACTTTAGCTTGACGTTTAGTGTCCGTTCCGCTGAGCAGCTCAGCAGACTAACTATATATATAGTGTGCTTTATGGCCTGCTTTCCCACAACGCGCACGCCAGCGGTGGAAGGCGGAATGCTGCATTCTCGATATACACACACCACCGCGCCGATTGAACGAAGCGTTGACATGTGCGTACACTTCGCTTCGTCGTTTTTTCAGCCAATTGAACGCATCAACTCTGCGTCTCTGGAGACACGCGCGCACTCTATATACCCTCCGGGCGCGATCCGCGTGCAAGCATACGCCACCGCGGGACAGCTCGATGGCGGCGACTGCATGAATGCGCCTCGGGCATCCGTATATAATTGCTACAGCAATGAAATTTTCGCGCAAGTCTTAGCGCAAACTGCAGCCGCACAGCAAGATCTCGATGTTACAAAGTATAGCACTTGCTTCCTATCTGGAAAACATACACCTTTGTCACTCGACGCGACTTGCTCCTCGGCAGTTTAGTGCAGCTTGCGTGAATCTTTTTCATCGTGAGTAAATTTGAATGAAGGAATATACTGATATTTTGCGTGCCAAAACCACGATTCGATTATGAGGCACGCCGTACACATCGTGGGGACTCCGGATTAATTTTGGCCACCAGGAAATCTTTAACGTGCCCCCAATGCACGGAACACGGGCGTTTCTTTTTCTTTCTTTTTTTTTTGCATTTCGCCCTTATCGAAAGGCAGCCGCCGCGGCCGGGATTTGATCCCGCCACCTCGTGCTTAGCAGCACCATAGATGCCATGCCACTGCGGATGGAAAGGGTAAATTTCCGTAGTGTAGCAAGATACTTAGTACACGTTACACAAGGTGTGAGCACGCGAGTGTGTGAGCGGCACCCAGTCGCGACAATTTTGGTTGGTGGCGAATCGCATGGTCACACTTGACGACGTCAGCGTTGGAGGTCTGCCCGCATTCAGCTTATGTTCCAGAGCTTCCTGATTGGCTGCCTTTCGGGCGTAGGTCACTCGTGATAGCGACCGGTGCGATAACGAGGTGATCGCCGCGGCGATATAGCCGATCAGAAACGGTGCTATAGCGCAAAAGAGAGAGAGGAAGGAAGGGTATGTAAGGAAGTCAACGGGAGGCCGAGTCCAGTTTACTATACTCTGCACGGGGTGGTGTAAGAAGTTAATGCGGGAAGGAGTCACTAGCAGTGCGCATACGTGGGCTTGCCTGTAACTCCTGTACCGGGTGTTTTTTTCTTTTTTCGTTAGCTACACTAAATTTTTAAAATTAGAAAAATATAAATCACCGTAACGTTATGTTTACCATTCGAGTGCACCGATTGGAAGCCTCTAGCTACAGAGCAATTTCCGCACTCACGTGCGTAATTAGCGAATTTACGGTAATTAACTTTCAAATTATCAGCAATAGGTGGTTACAGCACATGCGTACTTTCGAGAGGCCCGTCCTCGACGCTACCTAGCCCAACAATCAAATTTTCAACAGCGGAGTTAATGTGACAGCTACGAGAACAAATAGTTCCCCTTGGCGACACAGACCCCCTTTTTCCAGCCAGTTTCGGTTTGAAGGAGTCTGAGAAGGGGAACTAATTGTTCGCAAAGCTCCCACAAGAACTCCGCTATTCAAAATTTGATTGTTGGGATAGGTAGAGTCGAGGATGGGCCCAAAGTACTAATTTTCTGTAGCCCCCTGCTGTTGATAATTAGAAAGTTGATTACCGTAACTTTACCAATTACGTACGTAAGCGCAGAATTTGCTCTGTATCTAGAGGCTTCCAATCGGTGCACTCGAATGGTAAACACAACGTTACCGTGATTTATATTTTTCTATTTTAAATAAAAATTGTTGCAGCTCAAAAAAAAAAAAGCACCCTGTATACAATCGATCGCTGAGGACGGCAGATTTCACAAACTGTAGCAATGCTCGCGTTGCTTTGAGAACCTGCGAAGCATGAGGCCATGGGCCAAAAATCCTTTGTCTCCGAAGAGGAAGCTTTAGGTCGGTCCCAACTCCAATGCCGCTTATTAAAATACATGTAAAACGCAGAAATGCTTTTCTGGTATAACCCCTGGGCCGACTTTAACGAAACATGTTGCATTTTAGAAGGAATGTTAAATTCTAGTGACTGTTGGAAGCGAAATTTTGATTTATGGTCTTTAGGGCATTTATAGAGATAACTAAAAATACGGGCGCCATGTCCGCTCTAAATTATTACCACTCGGTATACGGTTGCATGACGACGGGTTTAATTTCGCCAAGATGCTCGCATCCACTGATTTTTATGTAATGTTCTTCAACCTTACCGCCGTACATGCGTTAAAGCACGAGGCCCGTATAGTATAACGTGGACGAGATTGTGATTGAGACTGCAGCCTTGATTTCCTGTGCAGATTATCAACGTTAACGTGCATTTAAGATGTCAGGGGCTGTATATGTCCGATGCGCGGCCGAATTGCACCGCATACAATATGCGCGGGGTGCTCTTGGCGAATGATCGGCGAATGGTTGAGAGTCGAAGGGGGTGGACACTGTATATACTGTCCTGCCAGACCATCGTACTGTGGTGACCAATATCAGAAAATTGCATAACGAGCGCTTCCAACCCAATCCAGGCATATCCAGATGCTTCCGCGCTATATACCCCGATTAATTCGATTATTATTTTTTTTTTACCGCAGAAGCGGTTTTGTTCAATATTTACCGCAGAATTCCTGATGCAACGGAAATGACATCATTGCTTGACATGTATGGCGACATTTGGCCCGCTACAGGCCTAGCCGGTGGCCGTTTCTGGCCCGTTTTTCTCTGTCACTGAAATTGGTGTTGACTTTCGCTACGCTTTATCTCCTCGGCAGCAAAGTTCGAGCGGGATCTCGGTGGTCTTTTAGAGATTGCTTCTCGATATCAGGGAATGAAGGAGGCCTGACCTATGGTCACGCAGAGTCAGCTAGCAATGTCACTGCAACGTAATGGTGGCGCCACCTCTAACCGCTATGGCAAGATGCCACGTGCCAGCGTTCCATTGCAGACAAATCGCTATCTTTTAAACCGACACGTACTTGCCATTGTATTGTAGTGGCGTTTCTTCAGGAGCATACGCAAGCTTTTATGTACCCCTCCCCCCCCCCCCCCCTCTATCGCGAATGTTCGGACACGTCAAACCGGTTTTATAGGTACTGCACGAATTCTTACTGCAGCTATACATGCGTGAGGTTCTTGTGGTTAAACTTTATGCTTCAGTGACTTCTGTGACTTGTGCCTCCCTAGTTTGCACCGCCAGAGAAAGCGTACATGGCCGTCAATCGAGCAGGACCTTCCAAACGACCAAGGAACGCTGGAACGGATCTATAGTGGCTCAGACTATGTACATCGGCCACCACGCGCTAATACACATTTCAATGCCATATACTTGCAAACCTTCTGGCGACTATATACTTTCACTCTTTCTGTGGCACACAGCGACCGGCAGCTTCTGTGACAACCTATACTTCCGAAATCAAATAGAAATCCATAGAAATAGATAGAACGACGAAGGCGGTATATATGACGACTACGGCACGATAACAATGAGATGACGCTTCTGAATTGATGACAATGGTATACGACGACAGCGTGACAACAATGGGATGACAACGAAGGCGCGACTAATACGGCATGTCGAGAGTCGGATGGCGGAGATGGAACTACCCCGACGGCACCACGAGCACAGAGTTATAGTGGTCAAAGATAATAGACAACTTCGGTCACTGGGTCTGCCGTAAGAGGCCAGACAAATAGTGTCAAAGTGCCTGAAATATACACAAAGAATTAGGGGCCTGCAAATATTATAAACCTCCGAATAACGCATCTACTATATATGTGCTATTCGATTCGGTCTTGGAATCGAATAGTTACTATTCGTAAATGCGAATATTTTTCGAATATATTGCGAATATTTCAAAACGTCAACTGCGCCCAAATAAACCTAAATTTGGAGCAAAAGTGCGTTAAATGCTTCACCCTCGAGGTCAAGTATAGACATGAAACATTAGAACTTGCGTAGCGGAGCAGGCTGCGTCGCTTTGGTAGCCATATATACTTTACAACCTGTACAGCGATCATTCGCACTGTCTGTAGAGCCCTGTGCATGCGAAGGAACTACTTGTTTGCTCCTATAATGCTCCATTCGTGCTTTTAATAAAGAACGCTCCATAACGTACTGTGTAATGACAGGAACTTGTATAAACATTAAAACGTTTTATATTAATTGTTATAATGGATATTCATTATTTGTCGTTGTATACGTATGTCAGCTAACAGTGGCGAAATCCAACATTGGTGCGATCAACAATTTTTAAGCGAAGTGGACAAACTCGAGAGGTTGCCACGGTTTGGCGTCCTTTCGATATATGTGTTGACTGTTACACAATCAATGTGTTTATTCCCCTTATGGCTGTTAGTTATCCAAATGCCTGAATACTTATGTGTTACCGCTGGTAAAAGGAAACGTTAATTAATATATTAGTTAATAAGAGGTGTGTGTGTGTGTGTGTGTGGATAATGTGCTTAAGCGCAGATTATTCTCTCCATAACATGCTGTATTCGACATTCTGCGATCCACGAAAGGAAAAACAAACGCTGCATGGCACAGCGTGGCGCTTCCGTTCGGTCAAGGAAGGACCTTTCACGTAACGTGCAGTACAGCGGCAACCCACGTGGCGGCGGCGAAGGTGCGCACTGAGAAGCGAACGTCGCAGACGTGACGGAGGATTGCTCGTGCATCTGTCCGGGGCTGGAAGTTCGTCGTGAAAGCTGTTCGCTTCGCTGCATGGCGCTCGCGGGCGTGCATGCGCGCACAGCTGTGCTCGCGAGGGACACGGGCTCCGGAGGGAGGCTATCCGTTTTAGCGGCCAAGAAAAGGCGGGGAACGCGGGCGGGCTCTCTTAATGAAACTCGATTAATGAGCAGGGCCAGTTCGAGGCACAGGACGGGGCCTCATCTGGCGCTCCTGTTGCCCCAAAGCCCAGCAGCAACGCCGTGCAGGTATATCCCCCGTCGAAGCGCACCGCTGAACAACGCGCATTCGCAGTGTGCTATGTCTGGCCACTGGTGAGAGTAAAAGAGAAAAAGAGGGAACACCGACGAACTAATCCCGCGGAGAAAAAGAAAATACTGACACCGATGGTGAATGCGAGGTATCTGAGCAACCCTGTAGCAGCGGAGGAGGGGACAAAAAAGAAAGCGAGCTCAGAGATGCGTCAGGAGAGAAGGCGGTATGAGAAGAAGGACGGCCGTTATTAGGCGCTCCTAAATGAGCATGCCATTAATCATGGCGCCCGAGTTTGCATCAGCACTCGCCAGGTGCGCTTTTGTTGCTACCAGGCAGGGCGCACACACGCGTGCCGTTTTTCGCGCCGAGGGCGGAAGCAGCAGCAGCAGCGGCGGCAACGGCAAGGCCATCGCATAAGCGCGCGGAAACAAAAACGGGGACGAACGGAACGAGAAAAACAAAGAAAGGAGGTCGGGGGAGGTGAACCGCGGGAAAGCCTAAAAAGAGAGTGACGTATCGATGAAACGTGACCACACCAAGACTGCTCGACGCAACGGTGTTCGCGCACGGGGGTGGTGTCGGTGTGTTTTAATGCGGCGGCGAAGCTACTTTTTATTTCTCGCGGCCATTGTTTTAAGGCTTGCGATGATGAAGAGCGAGACGACGCACGCCGCGAAAGTACCAGCAGCAGCGCACGGTAATGCTGGCGGGGGTGGGTAGGGGGCACGACGTGTTGCGTTGGTCAGCGACGGCCGCTGAAAGGAAGTCATGAGAGGAGAAAATCAAAATGCCTTTACCACCCTTTCACGCCGTGGGGGTGGCTGGCGCGCCAGCCGAGCGCGCCGACGCGAAAAGAAAAAAAGAAAAAGATAGAGGGAGAGGAGGCAGCCGAGCACCGCCCCCGGACCAAAACTTAGGCCAATGGCCGCGCGCGACGGGGGTGGAGTTGGGACTGTATCCTGCGTTTTGCTCGTTTGTGTTTATTGCCAGCGAGGCCTCTCAACCCTCTTGCTCTTTCTCGCTCTTCTTTTGTACTTTTTACTTCTTCTTTATCTTTTTTTTTTGGGTGTGTGCGTTGTTGTTAGTGGTGGTACGATCAGTTTTGTTCCTCTTTGTGTGTTTTCGGGAGTCTCCCCTGTCCGCCTGTTTGAGCGGAGTGTCGTTGCTGTCTTGGCGCGTTTTTTGGCCACGCTCCCGAGTCATGCCTCGCTTCGATTTGTTTTCGCAGGCTGCCCGCTCGGAGAATGGCGCATGTGCCGGGGCGTCGTCAGCGCTGATGAAGTCGGCATCGATCGGGTCGGCACCGTTTCACGCAGCAACGATTTCGGAAAGAGCAGTTTCGCCGGCGCTCTGTACTATGCACGGCTGCCCGGTATGGGGGATGCGCCTGACGGCCACGTGGATTTAGCGCGGGCTCTCTTCTTCTCGCGTGCACGTGACGTCGTCGCGCGGTTTCGTGCACTGAGAAGGGGCACACGCGGTGCAGTTGCCGCGTCTAGAGCCACTGGAGAGATCACACACACACACGTGCGTATCTGTGTATGCGCGCCTGTGTGTGTGTGTGTGTGTGTGTGTGTGTGTGTGTGTGTGTGTGTGTGTGTGTGTGTGTGTGTGTGTGTGTGTGTGTGTGTGTGCGGGTGTGTGCGCGCGCGCGAAAGAAAGAGAGAAATGGCGGCATGCATGCTGCTCGATTCACCGTGCTCACCCCTCGCATTATAATAAGTAAATTGAAGCAAATGAATATAACCTGCGTTGGAACGGACAAATTTGTAGCAGATGTGACTTGTGGTCACGCTTTTATAGTGGCCGGCGGTGTAGCGAAGCGCCTTCGAAGCTGCGCAGTGTCGGCGCAACGAATCTTTTGTGGGCTCCGAACGTCAGCATCCAAACGCATGCGCTCGAAGGCAGCTTTCATTATTATGTTCCTGCCCATAAGTAAGACATTACATCTTTAGGTACTTAATAATTAGGTTCGTCTGTATTTAAAGCGTCCAAAAGCGTCAGCAAAAGCAGCGTCGAAAGGCAATGTCCATATAAATGCCTTCTCTGTCTCTTCCATGCCTTCTCACGGACGTAATATATGTCAGGCGGGATGATTCCACGTGTGGTGGCCGAAAGTACGAAAGCCCGCAGCAAAATGGTCTCCCTATGCATTATTCATTGCAGACCAAGAAAAAACAAAAACACTATACTCGTGCCGGCCTGGAACAAAGATATTGTGTTATATATATGCACTCTCAATCATCAGACTGGGAAAAGCTCCGCGTACACGAACGGTTAAAGCCGCGTGGCGAAGTTGGCGTTAATATACGTGGGGCCGAGCTCCACCACTGGAAAAGCTGACGACGCCGTCGGCGGGACGTGGTATGAGAGATCACGTGGACATAGCGGCCGCGTCGGCTGCTTCGAAAGCGAGCAGAAAACGAAAGTTTATAAAGTCCCACCTGCGCTGCGGTTGTGATCGAGCGGGGAGGTTTTCCCGCTTCGGGTGTCTGCTTGACAACACTTGAAAGCAGGCTACTTCTCGGTGTCACAGTGCCGAACACACACACACACACACACACACACACATATATATATATATATATATATATATATATATATATATATATATATATATATATATACGCGCAACGGAGCCCGATGTCAGCCTTATTCACACGTAGCCGCAGGACAAGCAGCTGCGTGAAGCTCGGATCGCGAAACTTAGGACCGGCAACCAGCCATCAGCTACAACTCGGGTGTGCAGCAAGCACTTCCGCGAAGAAGATTTCTGCTACGGCATCGGGGATGCGATGTTCGGTGAGCAGCAGAAAACGCTCACTGAGATGCTCCCTTGTACGCGCTGCCCGGCGAATGTCGTGAAGCTATGGTCTATGAACTTATTGATGCTAGATACTGGCAAGTTCACTGGAATGGAAAGGGAACGGTAAGCAACGCATTAAAGAGAGGTATGGCATATGCTTATGTCTGTATTAGCACCAAACAATGAATGTACTTGATCAAGAAAAAGAAGCAGCGGGAAATCGCTCGCTGAGAAGACCGATAAACATGCAGTGCGAGGCAACTTGAGAAATAATGATGTTGAAACGTCCATGAAATTAGAAGAAAAAAAAAATCGAATTGTCGTGACGGTAAATCACAAGTCGCCGTATAGGCGTCGCAAAGTGCCTAGTTATGAAGAAATTATTTTTGAAGAGCTCTGATAGCGTCCATGCGACAATGGTTGCTTGTGTACTGTCAGACTCATATCATCATCATCATCAGCCTGGTTACGCCCATTGCAGGGCAAAGGCCTCTCCCATACTTCTCCAACTACCCCGGTCATGTACTAACTGCGGCCATGTTGTTCCTGCAAACTTCTTAACCTCATCCGCCCACCTAACTTTCTGCCGCCTCCTGCTACGCTTCCCTTGCCTTGGAATCCAGTCCGTAACCCTTAATGACCATCGGTTATCTTCCCTCCTCATTACATGTCCTGCCCATGCCCCCCATTTCTTTTTTTTGATTTCAACTAAGGCGTCATTAACTCGCGTTTGTTCCCTCACCCAATCTGCTCTTTTCTCATCCCTTAACGTTACACCCATCTCATATATACTCGTCTCATCTCATCTCAAAGACTCATATACTGAGGCCCAAAGCTCATAACACGGTGAGAAAACGCGCTCGCAGCGGAAGCGAAACAATGCGCGCGGACATGCATGCAGACGCGCAATCGATCGCCGCGAACCCATGCGATCGCTGCATTGAGGCTTCATTCTGTTATGCTCCATTTGGTTGTATAGACAGCCCACTATATAAAAATATGTTTCACATAATTTGCTCTCAGCAATTACGGTCTTTCACGCAAGAAACCGGTTCGGGGGACTCCATTCTGTGTTTTGTTTGCCCAAGATTATTATTTTGACAATAAAAGCTTCCTTAATTTCGAGAGTACTTACTGAACAGTCCAGGAGGGCTCCGTCGTGGTGTTTTTATTGAGCGCCAACAGCGAAACCTATAGGGAGTGCGCCGCGTTATCCCTCATACTACGCAAGCGAGCCGCTTCCGACAGATGGCGACTCCGTAAGTCGTCGCCGCCAATGCTGGTTGTCCAACGTAACTTGAACGAAACCTTAAAAATATGCAACTGCCACATAGTTGGACAAAAGCTAATGTTTTCCGTCGCTTGGAGATACTCATATTTGCCAGATACTACAACATTGCCGTGCGACTGGCCGCTCGAGGCACTGTGCTTGTATTCCCGCGCTTCTCTCATGCTTGGAAAAACACTTTTATTTAGCCCGTATTGACCCACAGAAAGTTGTATCGGGAATCCTTGCCCGCGGAGGCTGAACATGTTTTATCCTGAGACGTATACAGAACCTTATTTCCAGGATTGTGGTGCTTTAGCCACGCTCGAACACATGCTCTGGTCTTGCGAAAGAATTGAAGACTCGGTGATCAAGGACGCGTCAAGGTGGGAGGCTGCACTTCGCAGCCCGGACCTGGATGAACAATTCTGGGTTGTCCAGCAGGCTCACGACGTGGCCGTGAGGCTTGGCCTTCCGGTCCCGACGTGGGAGCGGCCCACTTAGTGGTTAATTATCACTACTTGCAGGACCAAATAAAGTTTTCCATTCATCAATCCATCCATCTACAATTTTCTCATCGACACTTTTCATCTAGTTATAATATCTGAGGAGTTGATTAATTAACGCTAATTATGTAATTAGGCGGAATGCAAAAGATAATCTGGGTATCTTAAAGCGACGGCAAACACAATTACCTTGGTTCTGCCCAACAACGTGGAATTTGCATATCTTGAATGTTTGGCTCAAGTTCTCTGGGACACCCTGTATGCGTACCCATGCACCAAGCACGCCCAGGTATACTGCTGCTTCTCTGCGCTTTTAAGTGTATGAGTATGTCGCAAGTTCATGACCCGAACAAGAACCATGAGTTCAGGACGACCAGTGTGCGAACCATTGTTAGCAAGGAAATTGGAGTCGCATCTTGGGCGATATATATATATATATATATATATATATATATATATATATATATATATATATATATATATATATATATATATATATATATATATATATATATATATATATATATATGCTGTCCCAATCAGGCCACGCAATGAAATGGCCATACAAGACGGTGATAGATTGATCTACGCAAGTACTTAAGGGGCACGTCGATAGTGAAGATAGACGTGCCTGCAGTGGACATAAAAATAGGCTGCTGGTGATGATAGTGAAACCATGCCAGAATAAATAAGCTTCAGGCGAAACGCAAAAGAAAAAAAAAACGTTGTGCAAAAGTGCGCATGTAAATCTGGGCAGAAAACAACAAACGACCTAGCAAGGAGAGTGTATATCACGCCTGCCTGACCAATGGTGGCGTTTCAGGCCCAACGTCGTGCCTCGTGGGTATAAACAATATAGCTGCACGCTGCTGAGCCAAAATTCAACTCACGCGAGATGTACAGACTTCTAAACAATTGACAACTGACAAGCAATTGAAATTTTTGTGCTAAAGTGCGCCGCTCGTGTGCCGACAATGGGTAGCAAAACTAACAACCACATGGCTGGTTATCAAGGCCCGACTCGTGCAGAGTACGCGCGAAATCTTGCCAATAACAACGCTGGAATTATTACCACAGAGCCTCCACTATTGTTAGTGTCTATAGATGTGTAATTGTGCCATTACTACCTTGTTGGCCAGAAGAGCACTCTGCAGTGTGCTGCTCCTTATTGCTACAGCTTGCCACTTCCGTTTTGTTCATAAACCGCATTAATTCCCGCTAATTGTTTCTTTTTTTTCTTCATGCGAGAGACAGTGCTTGCAATTATGTGTCGCAAAACGTTTGATGCCGAAGGGCAAAGTAACGTTAAAAGAATTACCACCCCTCGTCGAATGTGCATGCAGGGCGTAACCAGTTGCTATATATAGTAACTACAAGAAAGCATCATTCTGTCCATATACTCCTGCAATACAGATCATACCAGTCACTTTCAGTTGGTCTTCAACCCCACACCTGTAATTAACCGCCGGTCACGTACTATTGGAGTGAAACGCAAACAATTTACGAACAAAACATGTGCTCTATTTCCCGCTTAATACATACCTTCAACCATGGAAGTAGCCGGTGATACGTTGTTTCGACGTGAAGGGTAGATACTTCCATGTCAAAGCATGCGCGTAACTCAGTTGACCCGGAGCGGCAGAGAGCAGATCTAGTCACACTTCCCTCATTCGTCAAACCCCTCCGACTCGTATCGCGTCATACCCTCTTTGTCGTGTGTCATGCACAAGTATCGGCGTTTGTGGTAGTTTATGGCGCCGGCAGCCACTGCTGAGGAGAACCTCCTCTTTGTAAAGAAAGCTAGTCTACAAGAATACACACAGATCTCTTCTAATAAATATAGAATCAAAAGGAAATATGAAAGGTCGCCCTTAACCAGTGTGTTCTATAGCCAGCTATACCTAGCGCTGGGGAAAAGGGTGAAAGGGAGCAAACGTGAAGGAAGGGAATGACGATAATGACCAATACGATAGAGACGAGATGAGCGCGCATTTGTACTTTTTGCTTGCAACTAGTGACAAAGATTGACAGCCACAAACCTAGGTAGCAGCGAACACAATATAGGGACTTTTTTTTTATTTACGAGTTTTATTGGAAACCGTCCCAAGCTTACTTGATACGGAGGTGAAATGACCGTGGGTTTGTGTTTCGGAAAATAACATTTATGACAGTACATATACATAAGAAATCTGCTGACACGTTATCCGTTCATACGTTTTCCCGGATATTACATCTTCGAAGCCCGATCTCAGTAAGATTCCCATTCACTTTCGTCTACTGTATGATTGCGCCTAATACTTCGTCATATTGGGAACTCCCGTACGTCATATCATGAATTTAGCGCAAATTAAAACAAGAGAATATGGTGGTTACCTTCTAAAACAGATGGCGAAATTATATCCATCACCTGCGTCGACATACAATCGATCTTATATAAGATGAGGACCTGGTATCTACAGAGACGTGGAAGAAACGTCATATTTTAATAAGGAATTTCTTCCAGACGAATAAACTGCTATATGAATTCTTTCTGCACGCGTTGAAGCCCTGCTGAGCATTCAGCTGCACGTTCTCGTTAGTTGGTTCTATGCGGCCACATTGAGCTCTCTCTCTCTCTCTCTCTCTCTCTCTCTCTCTCTCTCTCTCTCTCTCTCTCTCTCTTCTCTCTCTCTCTGTTATTCACGCAGTTCCTCTAAGAACGTACTTCTTGGGCGTCGGCTATACTGTACACAAAAACGTAACTATCATAAATCGTGCAGCTCAACCGGCAGATTTGGCTACGACATTTCCCCAAGGCTTCATTTGCTCCTCTAAAACACTCGAAGGGTACTCGAAAGCAGCACCCGATCGCTCCCCGCACATGGTTTTGTTGTATGTACGGGGTGATCGTGTTTAAATTTCTCAGAATTTTTAAATATTGCCTGTTGCAGATAACACAATTCTAGTCCTTGAGCTGGATTATTCAGAAAGGCTCACATTACTTGCAAGAGAAACTGAACCACATATTGAACTAATTAACAGAAGTCACTAATTAACTTCATAATTAATTGTTTTGCTGTACATATTGCAATTTACAAATTGTAGCCGGTGAATTTTCGAGGCGTACGCACTTGAATTTCCAGAACGACACCAGTTTGAAGATATGCGCCATTCAACTCGCCGTAAAAATTCGCTGTTCCACTTACTTTTTTAACAAAACGCTATTTTATTCACTGAAACATAAAAGTAACTGGAACGCCCATGCACTTAGTCCCACAATTTGTGAAATAATATCTCGAAACTGGTGTCCTCCTGGAAATTCATTTCAAGTTACACTTCTTGCAATTTCACAGGCTACAATTCGTAAATTGCAACATGTGCCGTAATGTAATGAATTACGAGGTTAATTATTCAATTTTTATTATTTATTGAATACGTGTTTCGATTTTTGGGCAAGTAATGTCCGCCTTTCTGAGCAATCCAGCTCAAGGACTAGGATTAAGGTACAGTATCAGCGGGCGATCTTTAAAAAATTGTTTAAAACTTAAAAACTGGTCACCCTGTATATAGTATATCGCGCACGTGTAGCTCCGTAAGATGTCGATTCTATTGCAACGGCCGAGCATCGCTATTATAGCCGCCCTAAGCGCCAGTTTCACTTACGAAGCGGGCTGCCGCCGCAATATGTTGGCGCAGCGTTCCACACCAGTGGTTACGAAGTGTATACTATTTCAACTGGGGCCGCGCCAAATGCCTCTTTCAGTTCACGGCAGTGTGCCGTCGTCGCTGTATAAATTGAGGCGCGAACAATGCACGTCGCACAGCCTGCGTCGCTCTCGGTGAGCGCTTGGTAAACAATTGCGACACGTTTGAAATTGCGTGGGAAATTAAGCGTGGCAGGGAGGTGCTGACGGATCCCCCTCCCCTAGCGCTGGCCAGCATCGCCAGCAAGCACGCACGCGTGCGCCATTCAATTACGGCGCCTTGTGAGGTCGTTTGGTGCCGTTCGGCGCCACGCGCGCAGACTTTGAATGCGTGACAAGCCTTATTCCGTGCTCACTAACGTTTGGGGTGTCCACTCCTGCCAGCTGATAGATGAGCTTTAGTGTCATCGTGCGTAATTAAATTTGTGTGTCTGTGCGTGCGTGCGCGCGTGTGTGTGTGATCAACAATCGCTAATTATGTAATCAGGCGAAATACAAGAAATAGCCTAACTTGCTCAAAGCGACAGCAAACAACATTACCTTAGGTTTGTCAAGCTACGCGTGGCCCTTGAATATTTTTTTAAGTTTTGGCACAAATTGCGTGGGACACCCTGTATATTTGACTGACCGGGGTCGCCAGAAGTTACGTATATCGATACAGAAATATCGAAGGAAATTCTTGCGGGATTTCTCATGGAAATGTTTACGCAGATTGTTAGCAGCACTTCTTACGGTTTAACAATTCAGCATTCTTGTGCTTTCAATAATGCTCGACTCCACAATGCAGACAGACGGCCTGAAATTGTCAAACATTCAAGTTGATATCGCTGGCAAACAACTATGTCTCAC
This sequence comes from Dermacentor variabilis, assembly GCF_050947875.1. Classification (NCBI taxonomy): domain Eukaryota; kingdom Metazoa; phylum Arthropoda; class Arachnida; order Ixodida; family Ixodidae; genus Dermacentor; species Dermacentor variabilis. Next base: position 232,874,108 of record NC_134568.1, read on the forward strand.
AGTTCGTTTCAAGCCTTGTGGCCGCGTTTCAATATGGGCGGGATGCAGAAACAACCGTGTGTTCAGATTTCGGCTTACGTCGGAAGTGATGACGAACAGCGTACAAACAAATAATTTAGATAGATAGATAGATAGATAGATAGATAGATAGATAGATAGATAGATAGATAGATAGATAGATAGATAGATAGATAGATAGATAGATAGATAGATAGATAGATAGATAGATAGATAGATAGATAGATAGATAGATAGATAGATAGATAGATAGATAGATAGATAGATAGATAGATAGACTTATATAGAAAGGAACGGTCGAAGTCATTCGAAGGCGGAATAAAAAAGAAATGAAGAAAACTTCCCCCTCTCCACCAGCAAATAAAAAATGTGCTGATGTTCAATACAAATACTACACGAATGACGAGGTCAGAGAAAAGTTTTATGACACGACGAAGTTTGACATTATGTTTTGAGCATAATGTTTGACATTATGTTTCGGAGCGCGCTCAGCCGACTGGACGGTCGACCATTTACAGGCGCAAAGGTGGCGTGTGCATGGCGTCGCCCACCATTAGTCCAGATACGCGCGCTTTACCGACTTTCTTAAGATCAACGAATAACGCTTCTAAGCACCATGTGTCTGCTAGATGTACGCGTCAACTCTCTTTTCTCGCTCTCTCTCGTTTTGTCTCTTTCCCGGTTTCTTGCAATTCCTCATTACCTTTTCCCCTTGCAGGGGAGCCAACGGGAAGTCAGTCTAGTTCCTTGTTTCTCTCTCTCTCTCTCTCTCTCTGTCTCTTTCACTCCCAAATCCTGAAGGATATAATTTACCTGCGACACCCTCAGGTATAATACGCCAACATTGGAGCAAGATAAGGGCTCCCTTTTCTAGGTGTACAGAAGTGTTCTTCAGTCGACGCACACTGCAGTGGTCGGCGTTGCAGGCTTGCAGACGAGGGTTGCGCTCGCATGGCTTGGAGCGGCAACCGATTTCTCGGTGCGAGTTCGAGCGTGGTGCCCGCAAAGGCGGAGGGCCATTCGTGTCCACCGCCGGCGTTTCATGCGCCCACGGCAGCACTTGCGTCGGCGCCATGGGCGAAGTTGCTGTGTACTGTTTGGGATCGGATTGCTGGTACGATCTGTTGGGAACTCGGCGCTGACGCCCGTGGTTGTACCTGGGTCGCAAGCCCCAAGGGTAGCGTTGGCCTGGCGGCCTGGGGTACAACTGGAAGCATCCGAAGGTCCCGGCAAAGCATGAGTCGACTGGTAACAACGAAACAACTTGTTTATTTTAACATCGCAAAGAGTTGGCGGTCAGGTTTGACCGTAGTAGAGAGACGGGAGAGCACTTCACTCAACAGAAGAAATCGGAGCCCTCCTTTTGGCGTCCGGGGGCAGCTGTTTTTATACTCTCGCAGTTGAGGGCAAGAAGGAACCCCTCAAAAGACGAGCACGTGAATGTACAATGGGCTAATGGTGACGCACACTGTCGTAGCGATGCCGTAGCACCATGTCGAGCACGATCTCGTAGCACCCTGTCGTGGCGCTGCCGGTCGGACACAATGACTGTAATGAGAGGATGGTCCCTGCTTTGGCATCGCCTGTTTCGGGCACAATGACTGGAACGAGATCCCTGCTTTGGCATCGCCTGTTTCGGGCACAATGACTGGAATGCGAGGATGATCCCTAGGCGGTCGCATCGCCGCAGTCGCGCCTGGAAACACCTGGCGATGAGTGTTGCGGCGACGACGATCGGGCCAAAATGTCTGCCGCCCCGCCGCAGTCGCGCCGGCAAAACCACGTGTCGCAGGCGAAACGCAACAGTACGCACGTCTAGCTGTATATAGGGCTGAAAAAAGTCCTAAAACTGGGGGCGGCTATACTTGCATGCCGTGCCTGGGCGTTTTCTTATCTTTTTTTATTCTTTCTTTCTCTTTTTTTTTTCTTGCGAGTCGTATTTTTAAGCGTAATACTATTATAACGGCGCATACGTAAGGTGATACATTAACGGCTAGGATAAAAAAAAATAAAGTGAGCGAGACCAATTTATCTTGTTCTGTATGGTGTTAGGCTGCTGAGCACGGCGGTCGCATTTCGATAGGGCCAAATGCAAGAACACTGGCGCATTTAGATTCAGGCGTAGGTTAAAGAACCCCAAGTGGTCAAAATTAATCCGGAGTGCTCCTTCACTATACAGCGTTCCTCGTAATCAGATCGTGGCTTGGCACGTAAAACGCTACGTTTGTTGTCGTCGTCGTCGTCGTCGTCGTTGCTGCTGTTTAGTGGCAGGAAGCACGCATACAACAATGGAAACCATTAAGCGACCGCGGAAATGACAAGGACGTCTACGTGAATTAAACTACATACACTGACCGCAGGCTCACCACGGGCTCAGAAAAAAAAAATTGAAAAAACTACAGGCTCAGAAGAGTGCAAGAATAAAAAAGACAAGGAAACAGAAGAAACTAAATTTTCTCGTATATACACGAGCATGGAGCCTCAATACCAAAAGCGTATATAGCTCGAAATGAAGCCTTGACGAAGCGCGGCCGTCGTTTTTGTATAGGGTGCGCGCTGCGGTTCCGACCGCGTGTGGTAATTTCGGTTTTATTCGCGGCAACCGCGGTCGTATTGTCGCTCGGCGCGTAACCTGGTTCCGACGGGAAGGCACACTGCGTGACGGTGCTCGCACGCTTCGTCAAACGAGCAGCGCGCAGAGACCCGTGCGTGTCCGCGCGCGAGGAGGTTCCCGATCGGTGCTAATTAAACGCCTGTCGCCCAGGGTGATGCCCCTATTAATGGCGCCTCCTATACGGCCTCGACGCGCATAGTCGAACGCCCGGGGACCCTTGGCAATTTGCCGCCAAGATTACGTCGGCCACATGCGAAGCGGCGGCGGGCCGCTTCTGCAGTGCGCATGCGGCGGCCGCAATCCAGGTTTTCGAGAGGCTCGCCGGCGACCGGAAATGAAAGATGCGCCCCGTTTCCTGCTTTTCTTTGGCCTTTCGTCCTCCCCTTCCTTTGCGGCCGCCCGCCCTATTACGTCGCCGATACAATACTTGAGACTGTTCTTACATATCCCTCTCGCGTAAGAGAGCTCGCAGTGGTTGCAGATAACGTGCCGGACGCAAGAGCAGTGCGAATTTCCGGAGAGTGACTCGAATTCTCTCGGAGATGCAACCAAATAGCCCGCCATCGCACTGCATACTGATGACACCGCTTGCGGCGAGAATGAGAAAAGGACAGACGCGCGGCGAAAAAAAAAAAATAAAGAAAGAAGAAGAAGGAAAAGAAGAATATATAGATAGTGCGGAGGATGGTGTGTTTATTTGTCACGTAACACAAGTGAGCACGTTTATTCTTCGCATGAATTGCGCGTTTAAACGAAAAATTGATCTAAACATGGTGCATGGATGTGACTGGTGAGTTCTGTACATATACGTTTTGTACAGGGATGCTCCGAAGCGAAAGCAGTTTGAATCCGATTCGCTCACGGAAATGCGTGCGCGGCGAAGACGAATTCGGCGTGATAAATTTGTGCAACAATTTCTCTGTTGCTCATTTAACCGGCCGTTCGGACTGGCGTAAGGCGCACGCTATTTCCATTGTGGCACGTTGCGTCCGCGGCCAAACTGCTAGGTAGCTACTGTAAGTTTAAAGAAAATTGCATATATATATATATATATATATATATATATATATATATATATATATATATATATATATATATATATAATATTTCTTTAACCTATCCTACCCTTGTTTCAGCTCCCTCTCCCTAGGTCGTAGAGCCATCCTGCGTAATAAAGATTTACCCACTCTCATCATCTTTCCAACATACGACGTTAATTCAATGCTTACGGTTTTCCTATTTCGTCGTCTTCGTCTGAATATTTCTGCGTTTATATATATAGAGAGAGCATTGTAATCAAAGTTGAAAGGTTCTCATTTGAGTGGCACCCGTGATGTCTCTATACACAATGCACCCCGTTGTTCTTTCTTTTTCGGCGATAAACGAGTGGAACAAGCGATTTCTTAAGCTGCTCATTATTCTCCAACGCGAGATGCACATTTGACCGTCTGACGGGGACGCTGACTGTCAGTTCCACGAAGACGAAGCGCTGAGTACGTGCTGTCCCCAGACCTTGGCACGTTCAATTACCACACAGGCAATAATTACCGCAACGAACTTCTCCCTCACTCCTGCAGCACCCACGTCCATATTTCTACGGAACAGCTGGGAGCCACAACACGCATGGCGCTCGTGCATCCGACGGCACGTGCTTGCACGCAACGCAGCGCGCCGCTTTTTTTTTTTTTTTTTTGTCTCCTATAAGCTGTTCTGCAAGCCGCAGCGCGTCACCACATGGAACAATAGCTGCCACGATCGTTTCATCGAGTTTCGAGTCCCAAGCCTGCTGCTCTGTATAGAATTAGGGGTGCGCCGCGGTTGAGCTCTCAGGAGTGATTTTCTTGAACGTGCACTTAAAATCTAAGCGCTTTCAAACTCTCCCTCTCTCTCTGACCCCCCTCCCCCTGTTGAAATTTGGCGGTCGCCGCGGCCCGAGCTCGAACTCGCGACCTCGTGCTAAGCAGCAGACGCGCCACAGCCACAGCGCCACCTCGACGGGTGACCATTGTAGTATATAGTGCCAACTTGCTGCAGTACGAATTAAGCGTTTTTTGCTTGCTCCTCAAAGTATGGCGCTTACCCATTACGTAAGATTGAGCTTAAAAATTACGACAATGAAAGTTGTATATTGCACAAATAATATTAGAACAGAGTAATTATTGATAGACTGATATTTTAGCTACGCCGTCGTCATTTTCGCGCCATCTAAATACTGCACAAAATGAACTGTAGCTTCTACTGTATTAGGTAAGCGCCGTGGTTCTCTCTTGGTCACCATGGATCAGAAAAAAAAAAAATGTGATTGTTTAAAAGACTCCAAAGAATACGGAGTCGACGCAATGTGAAGTTTTTATTTTTTTTCCCCTTTACGAATGACGTCGCGACTCCGATATATCGCCCGAGTATATACGTAGGAACGAGCGGAGAGAGGTGTACGCAGCGGGTATATGTGCACAGGCGCCACGCACTTCACTGCGTGCGAATATCCGCCTCCTGCGAGGTTCGGTACACGCGGCAGACGCGGCCTTGAAGCCGTTGAGCGATGGGGCACGGCATCATTAATCAAGCCGACAGGGGCGCGCACCGGCGCAGGCCCGTTTTCTCGCCGACGATCGGCGAAGAAAGCGGCTCCGCGACACTGCCGCCAGCGCGGATGTGGCTGGCATTGCGGCCGCCGTGTCCCCCCATCGACTCCCCTCGGACCCCTTCGCGACTGCAGCCACTGCAGTCTAAAAAAACGTCGCGAGGAAATGGGTGGCCCGTCGTTCAATGCACGACTTTTGGCGTAGACGGAATAATGTACTCTGCTCCCGGGCGCAGTCACGCTCAAGTCTGTTCCGTTGCATTTTCCTCGCGCGGAGCTTATATTGCTGACAGCTCGAGCCGATAGGCGCTATAAAAAGCGAGAGGGGAAGAATTATAAGGGAGGAACAAAGGGAATACGCACATTAGTCCGTTAGCATACACAAAGACAGTGTCCACATCATTCTTGCAGTCACTCTGAGTTTCTGAATCTGTACCTTATGCTTCGGAGGGCAAGCGCTTGACGCCGTTATTCTTGCACAGAGTTACTGCCTTCCCTTTCAATTTAGTGGTTTCAGGGAGTCGGAGATTATGAGGGTTGCTATGTATTTTGCCCATTCTGCGCACAACTTTCTGGACATGCGTCTCTCCCGTGTAGCGATCGATGTGAATATAAGCAAAGCAAAGCGCAATGAGGTGGAAGTGGTATCGGTGACGGTTTACGCGTATAAAGGTGACGTACTGCTAAAGCACTCGCTCGGTCGCTGTAGAACGGCTATAAGGACACAGAGCAGGTCGGGCCAACATGGCGCCGTATTGGCCATACGTTGGTCCTCTATCGTAAGGCCTACATTGGCCCCACTTCTTTGTGTTTCTTGTCCCATAACTAACGCAGCATCCAAAGCTTTATTCACAAACAAGTACCGGCAAACTAAGAAAGTGACCTTAGCTGGACCTTCGCATCCCTTTTTATCATAGTTATGGCGCCATGAACACATAGCCGCCATGAACACATAGCTTTCATTTTGACCGTTCTCATGCATACAACGGCTTAAGTTATGCCCCTGTGCACTTCGTTCAGGCGCGCTGCAACGAAGCTTGATATTGGGACGAGAGAGAGAGGGAGAAAGGAAGAAGAGGGAAATAGGGGAGAGATACGCGCAGGGAGGTTAACCATGGTCGCGCCCGTTTGGCTATCCTATACGTGGGGAAAGGAGAAAGAAGGATAAGAAGGAGAGGTTAACCAAATTACTTATGGATGAGGAGGGGGGCGGGGCACAATAAGCCCATATACAGAGAAAGAAAGAAAAGAACGGTCTGTAGACGAATGCGCGCGCGGGAAGCGACACTGCCCTCGCAAGAACGTTAACAGTGGCGGTGGGCTATCAGAGAAGCGGGAGTACAATGCATTTGAAGGACTCCACAACTACGTGCATTGTAATTTGCGCCGATGTAATGGTCATTCTGTTCACTATAGCGCACCGAAGACGCCCATTGTTCTTTTTTATATAAAGTCTACTAAATGCGATGACCGTGGCAATGTATACAGTGGTATACATAGGCGATGTAGCAGCGGGCTTCAACCCAAATATTTCATGTCGCAAAGTTTTTTTTTCAATTTTATTTTAATTCTGTGAAGCATGTATTCATAGTGTGAACATCGATTCACTGTGATGCCTAATAGGCATGAGGCTTCATGAGCGTTCGTGTTCTTTCTTCATTTTTTTAAAGAACTGGACGTGATATACCCAGCCAAAGCGACACATCATTCAGCACACATCACGACAGGCCGCAGAGACCAGCATCTCCCTTTCGGCACAACACATCATATCTTCAGAACGACTCCTCTCTCTTCCTCTCTGCACGAGGAAGAAGCGTGAGAGTGCTCGGAAAAGTAGGCACACGTCATACTGCGCTTAAGGTCGGGCACAACCAGCGCTCGATGCACCGCCGGTCTCTCTCCTGAAGTTCGCTGTCAGCGCGTTATCTTTCTTTTTTTTATATATAAATCGTTAGCGTTTCAATGAACCCACACGGTGGTGGCCAGACCTGCAAGGCACGTCCAAAGCCTTGGTGGGCGCCACCGTGTCCGGCGCGCGGTGAAGGGAACCCTTGCTGGGACGTCCCACTGAGCAAAGCTGCTGCCTGGCGCGTCCAAGTGCGTCCGAGTTATGCAAGCACCTGTGCTGCCGCAACCGCCGCCTGCGATGATGGAGCGACACCGGAGGCCGAGAAACTTGCGCCCGGCTCCCCGCAAGCGCAGGAGCCGGAAGGCGCGGATTACGCGAGGGATCAGGTGCGCCTCGGTAGCGCGGCTGGCCCTGCGGCGGCGAGAGCGCGACTACGCAGACGTGGCCGCAGGCGCGCGCTCGCTGCGTATATAACGTCGTCCGCCGCTTCGCGAGCCTCATTTCGTGCTCCCGTGCGGCTCCCTTAATTGCCTCCGCCCGTTTTATAGCGCGGAGCAAAAAGCGGCATTAGCCGACGCCTCTCGCATGCTGATCGAAAGCGGCAGGTGGACGCCAACAGCCGACCCCGCGTTCTGGACGGCGCTCTTGCTGCACGCCGGAAAAGGAAGGGGGGGGGGGGGAAATAAAAACGCCTTCGATCTTCTGCGCTTTCAAACTGGAACAAGCACCTCGCCTATTTCAACCGACCTCTGTATGCGGCCGGTCTCAAACGGTGGGCGAGGTTTTAATTTCATAGCGCAGTTTAATGAACCGATTGACCCTGTCCACGTGAACGCGCAATTAATCGCTGCAACGATACATGTAATACAGTTCAGAATGCGCAAGTAATACCGAGTTTGACGTATATCCAGCCATTACATTCACCAGTGTGCAGGTTCCGTGCCACATTGCGGCTCATGAAATATACCAACGTTACGCAAACTATAGGAAGTAGAAGGAATCAGCCGGTCGGAAGTAGCCGATTGGCTGAACAAACAAACAAACAAACAAACAAACAAACAAACAAACAAACAAACAAACAAACAAACAAACAAACAAACAAAGGGTCAAATAGTAAATTTCGTTCTGCTGATAATTGCTGGAAAGTATCACATATATTTCGCTTAATTTAATTTATTGTATCCTTAAACCGGCCCGAAGGCATTACATAAGGCTGGGGCTGTGACAATATAGTACGACATACACGAAAGAAGACTCCAGTAACACAAGAGAACTAGTCTCGGATACATTAACAGCATTTGGGTATGAAGCATACTGGAACAAACAAGCAGTGAAGCAATAAAAAACCTTCATACTGGTAAGTTAACAATGCGGTGGTAATATTAATTTCAATGTGAAAAACAGCGCTGATAGGACGTTTAATTAATCAGCTAGCACCTCCAGATATCGTATATCTCGTTATGGGATAATATTAAATGCAATAACGGATATTGGACCCAAGGTATCCTTTTTCTCATCAGTTTTCGCTAGAAACTTTCGCTACAGTCCATCGCTACGGCTTAAGCAAGAAAGAAGGAAAGAAAGAAAAGCATTCGACCTTATATAAAAATGGGCTGCACGCAAATTGTCCACATTTGCTGCCGTGCAGCAATTAGCCATTAGGATAGACATGGCTACAACATTATAAACATATTACTTTATTTACGAAGGTTGCCGCTTCATATATGGCGTCACCGATGCAGCGGCACATTTCACAGCTTTTTTGTTTCTTAAGAGCTGTGTGTAAACGTCTCGCGAAGATGTTTGTGCTGCAGTTTAGTCAGCGCTAACTAAGAAATCTGACTAAAAACGATTAAGAACGCACGGCGCTACCGTGCCTTTCTCTTGTCACGTCAGGGATGTCTGTTTGGTTTGCACAATAAGCAACTCAACAACCTCAACTTGTACCGCGTACGCTCTTGCGTTTACCCTAAAAGCATGCGGATATAAACGTGCGGTGACGGCAATAGACGCACTTGGCAAATGAGGCAATTAGAAGAAGTGAAATAAAATTGTTCGTCAGGATGAACTTTAAATGTTACGCGGGGTTTGGGATTCACACCGTTATTGCTGTAGTAATGCTGCAACGTACTTACTGGTCGTTTCTTAACATTTCTTAATATTCGGTGCTGCCATTTGAGCAGAGCTTTAATAGGTATCCCAGTTTAAAACAGCTGCAAATTATGCCTGCAAGGACGACGAGAACATCTGTCGCATGTCTGACGGCTTGTACCGATCATAATCAGGCTTTGTTATAACAGGCACTCGGTATACCGAAGGATCGAGGTCCTATCTGTTCCACTTCATGCAAGGACAGGCTTGGCCTCGGCGTCACGAAGAGACGTCAGACATGCGACGTAGATTCCTCTCGCGAAGATAAAATTGTCTTTGTCGTGACTGTATTCAGGAAGGTGGGTTGCACTGCAGAAACTTCACTTGCTCCAGGACGAACTTTTGTCCCGTCGTCTGCGACGTGTCAGAAATTACGACGAAAATTTCCCTTGTTAAAGAGAAAATTTTTATGTTGCAATTTTAGACTGTGTTACATTCCTACTAATTGATTTTCGAAGCAATTTCGGCACGCTGGTGGGAGACCAACTCTAGCAATAAGATGATTGTGCGATGCCGAAAAATATATATCAGCCATCAACCAAGTCACAGTTTCGCCCGAAAGGCGAAGCCTCAATTGCGACAGCAAATTAGTGGACAGCTATACGAAGTAAGGATAGAGATAGCTTTATCGGCCGTATAAACTTGTAAACGTAGGTGTACTAACGAAATTAACAAGCACAGTGTCACGCGCGCACAAGCAAACATGAACACATCCCACTCGATGACCGCGGAAGCTCGCTGTCAAAACTCTGCAGTGAGGAAGCGCGGCAGAAGCAGCGAGTGAATTGACCTTCGTGCTGCCTCTCACTTCAACGTGAACTAAGCGGCGAAGCTAGCTTACGAAGCTATCAGCACTCGGCGTGCACTCTGTCCCATCGCAGATCTCTTTCAAGATAGGGCCGGCACAGCCGCTTCATACACAGGAGCCGCCAAAGTACAACGGCCCCCCTCGCGCCCTCCACTCCCTCCGGTGTCTTGCGCGCGACGGAAGACGGTGCGCTTCTTCCCCACTTTCCTCCCTTGCGCGCGCGAGATTGAGACGCCATCATCGGCTCACCCTCGCGCGCTTTCACTCGCACATACTGCGCGCGGCGAGGATGTTATGGCCCTTGGACTTCATACGGAACGTCACGGCGAGGGCGACGGCGACGGGAGCGGCAGAAATGCGCCTGGAGTGTCCGATAACTGCTAACGCAATAAAATATTACGTTGCCTGCCTGCTATCATTCACCGTTTCGATCCTCAATTTTGCATCGAGGGTGTCGTGTACTTCACGATGCTTTCAGAACTGCAAGAATGATGGAGCAGTAGTCGATAAAACTGGCAATGAGATAGTTATTTTTCTTCGTACTCATATACGTAGGTTGTGAACGTTGGCAGCTTCACAAGCCGTACACCGGTGCATTGCGGTTGAGCTCCACTCACAGGTGATTGCACTTAAAATTTCACAGGCGTTGCACTTAAAACGGACGGCAGTTGAGAAAAATTGTGATGGAATATTATTATTATTATTATTATTATTATTATTATTATTGTTGTTGTTGTTGTTGTTGTTGTTGTTGTTGTTGTTGTTGTTACAGGTCGAGGTGTGTTCCCTGCGTGATGAGCTTGGCACTGAGCGCAAGCCGTCTGCGCCTATTTTTTTCCTGCTGCGCTGCCCGTCCACCCGTCCAACACAACGTATACATGCTGCGACTGTCCGAACTCTTTCGCTGAGAGCTGCCGCCGTTGGCCAGTTCTCCAAGGCAACACGGAGTGAACGTTGGCCTGCCAGCCTGGGAGCTGGGAAAAGCAAGGGAATATTGATGGTTAACTTTTGAAAGCGCCCCGTGACCGAGAGCCGCCTATCTGTCCAGGATCTCTCCCGAAACCTTGTCTGCGGATCTGACCTCGCACCTCTCAAGCGTAGGAGCACCGCCCATTGCCTGCAAACGCCTGAAGACGAAGCATGATTCGTGTGCCTCGTTACACGTCTGCGCTAATGAAGCCAACGACGGTGAATCTCTTAAGCTCCTGAACGACCCGTCAATGTGGCCAATGGGATGCATATTCAAGCCGTTCCGTGGGGCGGCACACGACGCCATGCTTCATGCTTCAGACATAACCTCCAAGGGCCAAAGTGGTGTGTAATTTGGACATCTTTTACGGAACGCTCGTAGACTTCGCACAAAAGCGTGTGATTTTCTCTGCAATGTCATTTCGTCTTCATTTCTAGTTTTGTGTTTTCCGAAACTTGTCTCTGCAGTGGAGTTTCCTTTTCCGACTTTTTTTCCGTCGCACTACAACGTCTTCCGCAGTGACCGGGACTTCAGTGAATATAAACAAACAGGTGGTGGCGTACTGATTGTTCTTGACAGTTCACTGAGATGTGTTCGGCGCAACGACGTAGAAAATTCATAGGAGTTGGTTTGGCTAGAAGGCAGCCTAGCGCGGTGGAAAAATTGTTAATTGGATCTTTATATGTAGTACCACCGAATATTTCCGCTGTCTTGTTTGATGAGGTCATTTCTTCTATTAAAAGCGTTCCGTCTTCCCCTAGGAAGCACAAAGTAATCCTTCTTGGATATATTAATACACCCACGGCATTGATTGGAGCACGCTTATACATTCACATTCCGATACTTACATACAGAACAAATGCAGCCTGCTGTTGGACTTTCTGTCCTGTTCACTTCAGCAGCGTAACTTTATCGCCAATTGCTGCGGCAACATCTTAGACATTTGTCTCTCGAATGCATCAAGTTGTAGATGCCTCTCGTTCCGACATTTCCCTTGCGCATCCCGATAAGTTTCACCCGTCACTAAAGGTTACTGACTCTGTGTCAGCCTTCAGGCAGAGCTCCTCCAGTGACGTAAATGAATCCTCTCGATTTGCTTTCAAGCGAGGTGATTCTGTTGGTTTATATGATTTCTTGTCCACCACCAAGTGGTCACATGGTCACAGACAAAACCAATGTTGATGACCGAGTAGATCAGATTACGAAGCTTGTTTTGAGCAATATGCGCAAAAACATTCCCCAGTACAGACCTAAGCGCTCTAAATATCCCCACTGATTCTCGTATAAAGTTGTAACTGCCCTGAAGTACAAAGATCGCGCGCACGAAAAATCCAGAAGTCCTGTGCCTAATGAGTGGAGAGAAGAGTTCAGCTTTTTTCGGACTCTTTGCAAACGCCTCTATAAGCGGGATCACGATTTATGTATTGCATTCTTGGAAAAGAGCGCCTCCGACTGGCTGGCGGTATTTTGGAAGCATGTCCGCAAGTGCTCTATAGTAAACCCGGAGAGTGCTTTCGCTTGTTCTACCCTGGCGACGTCCAAGCAGTCGCGCAATATTTTGCTGCCCATTTCTCATCCTTATATAAAGCTTCGGGTTTCAGCGCTTGTGTTAGTCAGTAGCAATGACCGTTCCTACACATAGTGCTGTGTTGTTTGATGAAAAGCTCATCAGTGGATGCCTTAAGCGTTTGAAGCCTTCCCTACCCTGCGGCCCTGAGGCCATACCCTCCGCAATTCTAAAAGCTTGCGGCAGTATGTTTGCCCCTGTATTGACATCGATATTCGACAACCCTTTGAATATTTCCACTTTCACTCACATACAGATGTTTCATATATATTATCACCCGATTTCCCTTCTCTCTGCCACGTCTAAGGTTTTTGAGCTTGTCCTTCATAACATATTGTCTGTTACTGTGAAGACGTCATTGATTCCGAACGCGCATGCATTTCTTACCCGCCGTTCCACTGCCACAAATCTCGCAAGTTTCATGACACAGGTCCTCGCGCCAGTACTTCAAAAGGGGCAAGTTGACGCCATTTACATGTGACCTCAGCAGCGTTATAGATAGTCAGCCGCTGACCGCTTGTAATCAAGCTTACGGACTTTGGTGTTGACTCGTCAACTGACAATCTCTTGCGCAGTTATCTTCTTGATAGATCATGGTATATTAACGTCAATGGCCAAACGTCTTCTTTTTTAAATGGCAACTAGCGGCGTCCCTCAAGGATCAGTATTAGGACTACTCCTTATTTTAATGCCGATTAATTACGCTCTTTCCACTGTTCGGAAGTCTTGGATCCCTTTATATGTTGATGATGTCAAGATTTTCAAGAAAACTGTCGCATCCTGCAGCCTGACCTGTCTTCTTTTTCTGTATGGTGCAAAGATAATAACCCTCACTTTGAATGCTGCTATAAGACCAAAGTCATGACTTCCACGCGCATAACAGCAAGCAATTTCTTTTTCTTATTCTGTAGGTTCTGTGCCATTGTCTAAGGTCCATGAGATCAATGATCTCGATGTGCTCTTTAATTCAATCTTACTCTTTTCTGATCACACTAAACGCGTTGCAATGCGGGGCATGCGCTCTCTTCGCTCTGTTTGCAGACTGTCGAGAGAATTCAATTCTTCTGCAGCGTTCCGCAAGTTGCACACAACAATCTGTCTTCCTCCATTCGAATGCGCGTCGGTCGTCTGGAATGACATTTCTAGATCCAACAGTGACATTATAGATCGAGTCCATAAAATGTTTCTCAGCATATATCATCACCGCTTTGGTAACACGGACACTGGACCTTTTTTTAGCAGTGCTGGATTATTGTCATTGCCTTTACTTCGCTACAACGACGTTATCGCGCTGACCTTCTGTTTCTTTTCAAACTCCTTCACGGTATCCTCACCTCCCCCGAACTCTTCAGTTTCGTATACCGCACAGGATCGCCAGAGAACATAGGCCTTTCCATGTTTTTGCCTATCATCCCTAACACTCAACTGTCCACAGAATTCTGAGTCTTTATAATGCTTCTTTTCATGGCCTTGATATTTTTCATAACTCGCTGTCCTTGCTCTTTTCCGAGTTTTGCCTTGTGTCCTAGTTTCACACATTGTTCAACTGCCCTTCTCCTTATTCTTTTATATTCACCTTGCGCCTTGTTGTATGCCCACTCTTCTTTTCAAAATTGTTCTTTTAAGAATTCATTTTTTTTACTTATACTCCCCTGTAGTTCCTTGCTTTTTTTTGCTTTTTTTGTGTATGCGTGCGCCAGCACTCAGACCTTCCTGGGCATGGTAAATAAATTATTATTATTATTATTATTATTATTATTATTATTATTATTATTATTATTATTATTATTATTATTATTATTATTATTATTATTATTATTATTATTATTATTATTATTATTATTATTATTATTACGAGAGCAGAAAGTCTCCACCACGTCCAACTCGTTGCTGTTATGGCATAGTGCAACAGAACTGAAAGAGTGCAGTTGAGTCGGCGGGGTTTTCAGGCCGCGCTCGATGCTCCATATTCTTGACAGCGGTTTTCTGGGGTCAAGTTTGTCCAGGTGACGTTGGATGTGTCTTTGCACTCGCCTAGCGTCGCGAATGTCATGTACCGGCAGTGTCCTACGAGCGCGCCTCTCACATCTACGGCGCATTGGCCGGAGTCTCTCGTACTCAACGTCACTGACGTTAAACGAGTTCAAGGTGGTTTCAGATGATTAGTGCTCCTTTGTTTTGCTCGATTTAGCACACCAACGAACTCCTCATACGTCAGTCCAGATAGGTCTGACTCCTCGATTGTAGCGTTGTATGCAACTCAGTTAGTGCAACGAACCGCTCTTGGTTGTATGTAGCATGCAGGACAGCCCAAAGAGATGTAGGTTAGTACGTGGTCACTGCTATGACTTTCAAAGCCTGCGAACCAGGTCACCGTAGACATCAGGTGCGCGGAGATTATGTTGACGTCGAGTGCGCTGTATCGGTCATTCTTGAAGAAGGTTGGCTGCCCGTCGTTAAGAATTTCCAGGTTATTTCGATGTGCTATCTCAAAAAGGCGTCGACCGCAGACTGAAGACCTCCTAACACCTCAGGCGGGGTGATGAGCGTTGAAGTCCCCAGTTAGCATGTGCGGTCCAGGCATTCCATCTATTATGACTTGCAGTCTATCCACGTCACATGTAGCCCGATGTGGTAGGTACGCCGCAATCACCGTAAATGTCAAATTGCCCCATTTCACGGTCATTGCAGCATACGCGTTGGATGCATCGGCTGGTATGGCATGATCAATGAAATTTTCTCTTTTGCTTTTAGCTATTAAACTTTGGAGCGAACTAACAAAGACGTTACGTCTATCGAAAATTCTGATGCATTTTGTGCCGCTGTAACCTCTGTATAAGCCTGCGCTTTTTCTTGTTTTTGTATTATCTGTGAGCGTGAAATAATGTTTCCCCCCCTTATGTTTTAATACCCCTGTGGGGTCCTTAAGGGTACTGTAAATAAATAAATAAATAAAACATTGCGGACAGCCAAGAGAACCCTGCTGGTATCTGTTCCTGTCGATGAAAGTGTGATGGTATACCCTGAAAGGCAAATGCTGGTGCGCACACGGGACTCTGAGATGACGATCGCTGGAAAGTGGTGCTTGCGTACAAATTGTCTGACGTCGGAGGTACGACAGCGGAGGCTGCAGGCGGTCCATTGAAATGTGGCGCCTTTGTTTCGAATGCTCGTCAGGCTGGGCCGTTGGGCCGTTAGCGCCATTTTTCCAGAACCGGAGAAAGCAAGTCAAGCAGCGTCAGGATGACCTTAGCCACTGGAGAAGGCACTGGGGCGAAGAAGCTGCGAGCAGCGTCGACAAGCGCAGATAGCCATGATTATGCGTGTTCGCGGTCTTGTCGAGCGCCGCACTCGCGCGGTCCACCTCCGGACGCTGACACCCGTGTACTTTCCGACGGGCCAACTGTGCTCTCCTGGGCAATTCGCACACGAGTTGGAGTTGGTACAGACGAGTTGGCAGAGACGGGAACTCATTTGTGCCGTCAATTTGTGGCGCATTGGCAGTTTTAACTACTGCCTCTTTAGGTGTACCTTTGCCGGCTGCTGGGTCTTTGCTTGGCCACTGCCTCGAGTTTCCTGTTGCTGGTGAACCGCAGCCTTTGCCGATTGGTACCTAACGTTGTTTTTCATGTTGTAATTATGTATCTGTTTCTCTTTGCGCAAAATAGCGCAGCGAGCAGACGTGGATTCGTGTTTTTTTTCTCCCGCAGTTTGCGCACTACGGTTCTTCATTTCTACAGGTAGATCGCTCGTGGTTTCTCCCGCAGCGTGAACACCGTGCTTGTCACCAGCAACTTGCCCAAAACGCTGGTACTTTGAGTACTGTCTCGGAGCCTCAACGTGTTCGTATACTCGATAATGTGTGTAGTCCAAGATGACGTATTCAAGAGCACTTTCTGTGGCAAAGACGACACGGACGTTTTCTGACGCTCCCACTCGATGTACAAACTTGCAAGAGCTCTTTGAAGAAGAGTCGGGAAGATATCCACTTGATCGAGGTCTACAGGAACCCCCCTTGATGACACCTACTCCACAATTGCTCGGCCGTGGCTCGTAGGCCTGAATAGGTATTTCAGCAAATCTTGAGATTTTCAGAAGGCGTTCAGAAGCTTATGCATTGCGTGTATCGACAGCCAGGAGGTTCAAACGCTCATTTGGTGGTACTTACAGTACTCCATCTGGAGCTATATACCGCTTCAAAAGCTGTCTTCGGTGTGAGTGGATTGAAGCCTGTGATCACTTGCTCAGGATTTTTCGGCTTACTTATGATGGTCAAGTTTGGCTTAGGTGTGTTTTCAACTGACAGAGAGTTCACTGCCATGAGCGACTTTTTCGATCCGCGGCAGCGTTAAGGGGCGGTATTTCAGTGTGTTTTTCCGAGCCGGCGGAAGAATTCGCGGTAACGTCCATGTAGGTAACAGCAGCAGTGGATTCTGACATATCAGAAAAATCATCTTGACCTTCGGGAAAACTGACGTCGAAGCAGGAGATGGTCTCAGTGGGCGGAAGCGAGAAATTCGAAGAGGACGGAATATAGTGGTGGCCTGTGACTGTTCCAGACTGCAGCCAAGCGCCAGAGGGTACCTCGAGGCTCGTTACCACCGCTTGCATCTGCAGTTGCTGGTCTGGTGTGATACCGGGCTGAATCTCAGGAGGCTTGATAGGGTGAAGTCCCGAGGGCACCGCACCCATTGCTAGAATCATGCCCGACGCTCAGAATTTAAGTGTACAAGAGGACAAGCAACGTGAGGCACACTGAGGCACAACGTGAGGCACAAGAACCGCAGGGAGACGAGTGAAGCAGCACAACCGCTCCACAACTTCACCCAGGCCTTAGTGTTGTCCCTGGATACATTAAATAGACGATTGATTGATTGATTGATTGATTGATTGATTGATTGATTGATTGATTGATGCTACCTTATTTGCTTTTTAAACAACTAAAGTAACTATAGAACTGAAAGACTTGGGAAAGACGTGGGAAAGACTATGCACATAGAAAATCGGCGCAAACTGGCCTTGATAACTGGAAGCTTGAATTTAGGCGCGGTCGTTCTCTTTGTAAAGTTTATTACAACAATAATAACTACGTCTATATTGCACGTGTCGAAGCCTGTATTGCACGTAATTATAAATATTTCTGAAGCTACGCGCGCTCTTACTAGCAAAAAGAGCGCGAAGATGTAGATCTTGTTGATAACCATGATGTTGTTCTGGACGTTGCTGATTACTTTACAGAACATTCTTGTTTTGCGTTTGGTGCAAAAATTATTCTACCTCAAGTAGCCTTCCTTCTTAGTCTGGTACGGTGTGTACACTATCATTCAAAGAAGATCTTGTTTTCAAGTATTTGAAGCACCTAAAACTTTCCCTTACTTGTGGCACCGATGGTATCCCTCCAACACCGCTTGAGACTCATGGGAAAATACATGTCCCTGTTCTCACACCCATCTTCAACAGTTCTTTGAAGTCTAGTGCATGTCTTAGCGCTTGAAAGGTAGCAGGGTAGTGACCGCATACAAACCGGGTGCTATAAGTGCAGTTACTAACTACCGGCCTATACCTATCCTCCGCGCTGCGTCAAAAGTGGTTGAATCTTTATTGCATTCCCTGTTTGTTGTTAGTGCTAAGAACATTTCAATAGATGGATAGTACAGCTCTGCATCAGGGCGCTCCATAAAAATGAACGTGGTTATATTTATGACCCATGCTTCCATTTCCATAGCACGGGCCAATAACACACCGCTTACTTTGGCCTAAGTAAAGCATTTGATGTAGTATTCCATGAACTCACGCAAATGGACATACATTCTTCCATTACCACCCTGGTATCTAATTACCTAAGCAATAGATCTTGCTTCGTTATCATTAATGGACAGAGTTCTGTTAGCGATATGAGGTCATTAGAGGAGTTCCTCAGGGATCTGTTCTTGGCCCTCTTCTCTTCCTACTATTCATAAGTGACATTTCGTCAGCAACTCAACACTCTTCATTCCTTCTATATACTGACGAGTTAAAGCTATGTAAGACTGTCAGCAGTTTTCACGACTGCATTGACCCCCAAAACATTTTTCTTCACTCTCAAACTGGTGCAAAAACAGTAAGCTACTCTTAGATGCTTCCAAAACTATGGTGTTAAATTATACGCGGAAAACATAATTTTCATACACCTTTCGGGATGCTCCACTGCTTAGGGTCGATGAAATGGAAGATCTTGGTCTGTACTTCGACACAACGCTAAGCTCCTCTGCATATGCTAAATATGCGAAACTCTTGGCATTGTTTGTCGTACATCGCATGACTTCCACTCCCCTGTTTCCTTTCTGAAATCGCATTCCACTGTGTGCATTCTACTGCTAGAGTATGTGCCTCTGTAGTTTGGGGCGTAACGTGCAAAACTAATTATAAGCTCATTGAACGCATCCAAAATAAACGGATATCCATTTTCAAGCACCTCTATTTCCGTTCTGACAACCATAGTACTGATCTCTCAAATATGCCTCAGGCACGCTTCTGAAATCAAGATGTTTAAAATCAGACCTCTTGTTCCTTTGCACGGTGTTTCATTGCCCAAAGCTTCTTGATCATGTACAATTTTCCGTGCCGCAAAAGTAACCACGCAACATTCTGCGTTTGCTTCAAGGCTTTGTTGCAATAGTTACTGTACTGCGCCTGTAATTAATAAGAAAAAAAGAAAAGAAACCATGTAATAAGCTCTCTGCCTGTATTGACATATTCCAGAGTTCACTCACTATGTTCTGTACATGTGTAGACAACCGTGTTGCATTGTTAACTCCCTGTTACACCCGCCTCTTCGTTTTATTTCTCCCTATTTGTTTCTCTCCAAGTTGTTTTGTCTTTGCTGTACGTAGTGTCTTGTGTAATACTGTTTAGGTGCGCCAGTGCAAAAACTCTGTAGCTGTCCCTGTGCACTATATTAAGAGGAAGCTTTAGCTCGGGCCCAACTCCGACGTGGCCTATTCAAATGCATGTAAAACGCAGAAACGTTTTTCTGAGATATCCACTGGACCGACTTTAATGAAATTTGTTGCATTTGAGAGAAAGTTAAATTCTAGTGACTCTTGGGAGCTGAATTTCGATTTAGGGCCTGGCTTCTGTTAAAAAGGTTTTCAAAAATTCGCAAGTTTGAAAAAAAAAAAATAGAAGAATGAAGTTTACAAATTAATAGCTCTGCATCAAGAGCAGATATCGCGGTTCTGTAAACGGCACCCATTAGGTCATCGAAAGCGGACAAACTAAATATGTCACTTTATATCGTACGCGAATTTTTTACGTTGTGTACAAGGGTTCTGCAAAAGCTGTATTTTCATATTACTAAACTTTTCGAGATTCACGCGTAACATATCAATTTTGTTCGCTTTAGATTTACTATTAGATGCAATTCACAGAATTGTGATATCATTTTTTATTGCTGAGTTACAGAGTTTTAAACTTGATAGTTTGGTTTCCTGAAAGTCTTCGATTTTTGCCAATTTTTAATAAAAATTGACAACCTAAATCAAAAATTGGAAACCAACAGTCACTATATTTTAAGTTTTTTTTTATGCAACAAACCTCGCCAAATTTAGTCTAGTGGTTTCCGAGCAAAACGAATTCTTCTTTTACCTGTGTTTAGGTAGGAGCACCAGAGCTAATGCTTACTCTTAAACATCAGATTGATTGATTGATTGATTGATTGATTGATTGATTGATTGATTGATTGATTGATTGATTGATTGATTGATTGATTGATTGATTGATTGATTGATTCTAGTGACATCTACATTGAAACGGGGTGGCGACGAATAGTCACCTACTACGCATACTGCTCCTAAGTTCTGCTGTAGTGGTCCCAATGCGCTCCCACAGGGACACACCTCAGCGTAAGCAAGCTGCGACACATGTTGAATACGACATTTCCCTAGCGATGCGGTGTTGTCCCCGGTAGCCGCATACCATGGCGACGTATGTCCCGCCGTATCCGAGTAAGTTAGTCATTGCTGGGCGTCGCGAAGCTCTGCCTAACAGCGTTGCAGATGCTTTTTCTCAATTTACTGCTGCTAATTTTCTGTATGCATCACTGCAGGCTACTTCCATTGAGAAGTTCGCCTATCATG
This sequence comes from Dermacentor variabilis, assembly GCF_050947875.1. Lineage (NCBI taxonomy): Eukaryota > Metazoa > Arthropoda > Arachnida > Ixodida > Ixodidae > Dermacentor > Dermacentor variabilis. The sequence goes on from NC_134568.1 coordinate 232,894,786, forward strand.
CGCAGGGAGGGGCTAGGTTACTCCCTTCCGACTTGCGTGTCCGCGTCTGTGCCACTTTAGTAGTTGTTTTTTTTTCCCTCTACAGTCCTTCTTACCTTGTCGGTAGCTAGTACTCATTTAGCGGAGATTGACCAGAAATCGCCAACTTCAATCATTAGCTTCATAACGCCCGAACAAACATTTTATTATATTCATTCTTCCCTCAAACAATAAACGAAGACCGGAACAAATTACCAGAGGAACAAAACTGGCTTTAAGGGCAGGTTTAACGAGTTCTTCGAACTCCATCATGCTGCAAGCTTTGTTATAAATTTTTTTTTTTTAGATGGTTACATTCCCACCTTTTTTCTAAAATTTTGTGGTCTGGTGCATACTGCCCAACTATGTAGTGTCAGTTCTGTGTTTATCCGAACAAGCCGATACCGCGTTGAGATAATTATACTGCCCCTGCAGGGGGCAGTATACCGCCGACGAATACCGCCGACGAAGACAGATAAGCAGCAGTTAACAATTCAGAAAAGTCGCTGCTGGTCTCCTTTCTCGTGTTCTATAGCCCTCTCGATCTGTAATGTCACCCTCATGCTCAACAGAAACAACGTGGGTAAGATCCCTTACCGGCTACCTTACCACGCATCTCACGCGAGCGACGAGTATCGCTGTGTCGTCTGCACAGGTGTACGCTGTTGTCGGTGCCAGCTTTGGCACCGTAAGAAGGATGCGCACAACTCACGAGTGCGTAAAAAATAACTTGGACGGCCAGCTTATCTTTATTTATTTTTCCCCGTTGTCCTTGTTGTGGAGTCACGACGCCTCTACTACATAATGCGCCGCCAAGCACCAACGATATCTTTAGGAAGGGACACTGTGCGCAAGCAAAAACTCCAAGCCAGAAAAAAGCAATAATAAAGAGCCAAGGCGACCGTAAGTACACCGTGCCACCAGAAGTCACGCGAGCAAGTTGCGCCGCGAGCGAGCGCGATCGATTCACTGCGAGCGGCCTGTCCACGTGACGATCGCGTGCGTGAGTGCGCCTTCCATGCAGAGACACATGCGTGCATGGAACTTGGTTGGGAAGAGTGCACCTTTGCCGATACTCCCTCAAAACGCGTTGAAAGCATAACATCCAGCAAAAGAGAAAGGAAAGGAAAACACTCAGACAATTTCGACCGTTCTTTTTTCTTTCTTGGTTTCTTTTTTTTCTGATTCTTTTTTTTTTAAAAGAACCAGAGAGCGTGCACACAAGATATACTTTCTGGAAATGAGGTACATACGAGGTGTTTCACCTGAGACGCACTCCTTAAAGACAGTGCAGTAGAGATAAAGTGCTTGTTTCTTCGCCGTGACATTATTCGCACTTGCGAACGGCGGAAATCGAGCGACATTCATTGATTAACTATTTATGGACTTCAAATTCTTTTGGCTACGTACATGTTGCAATGGTGGAATCTAAAAGTCATACATCACCAGATACATTTCTAATTAGCAGGAACCCTTAGACCACAACCACTTAATTAGAATCCGAAATCTGACACGAACTGACACGTTTGTGAAGTACAGTGGCGTTATGCATAATTTTTACCGCAGAGCACAAGATCTTTATTCACAAAATAGAAAGTAGAAAGTGAACGCATTTAATTGGCCACAAGTTTGCGGGCGAACACTTGGAAACTGGTGCAATATTCTCGGGGCCCTGAGCACTGACTGGCTTAGACTGGCAACTGGCAACATTTTCTCTGAAGCAATAAACTAACGTCCATTGGTGAACTTTCCATAGTGAAAAACTTTACTACCGCACATAGCAAAATTGTGTCACGATGTGCGGAAAGGGTAAACGTTGCAGTGCCACCCAAAGTATACGAAGCGGCAGCACTGAAGCAGACTATAAGAGCACACTCAGACTGCTAGCGCTTCGTGCAGTATCATTTGCAGAATTCCCAGTAACGCTCGACTATTCCGCCAAAGCTGTGGTGGGACAGGCGACGCTCAGAGACATGCACAAATCTCTATAGGACCCCCTTTCGAAATGAAAACCGATGTAAACAACCAACCGATCGCCAGGCCATGGTTCATCAGCAGCAATTAGAAAGAAAAAAACGGTCGGTTTCCGCCGGCACCGGCATTCGAACCCAGTATCACACGCCAACCAGGCGGACGCTCGACCACTTCATCACCGCTGCGGTAAACACATACGTGAATGTATTGGCTAAGGTTCACCACCATAGGAGAGCCACAAAATCTTGCTCCATTATCTTTTGCATCACGTTTTTCACGTTTGACGAGGCCCGTTTGGCGGAGTCGTTAGACGAGGTCCAACATGTCATACGCCTGGCATTTCTTACACACCATTTGGACTCCACAGTCGTCCGAGCCGCAACTATTGCCGGATAGAACCTTCTCGCTCAAGGACTGCGTGTTCTCTCTCAAGCTGTTTGTCGGACGCTTGCATATGCCATCGAAAGTTTCTTCTGGAAGGGTAGGGGTGAACTTCACCAAGTTCGCCACGCTGCACAAGAGTTCCCGGTCCATATTCACGTGGAACGTACAGCCCATAACGGCAGAAGAAACTGTGAGTGCCTTCCGGCGCCTCAACCTCCGGGCAGCCAGCACCCATGAGCTTCTGTTCCCGCCGGCCTTGCGGGCCCTGCGCAGAACTACATTCCAGGCTCTCCAAGTTCTCGCGGAGAACACCATTCTATCCGGTTGGGGTCTAGGTTCAAATGGGCATAACACCTTACGAAGGGAAAATAACAGAAGTCAAATAGTGCTGGAACGCGCGATTGTTGGTATGTGATCTTAGAACACATGTGTAGCGCATATACAGACGAGGACAATACAAGGCATATGAAAAGCATCGTGTGTGTGTTCTGTGCCTTCTATTGTATTCTGCATGTGCCACACAAGTATTCCAAGGTGACGGACGAACACTGACTCCGCCCGGTCATGCTTTCCCGCGGCTACGTGCTCCCCTCTTTCCTGCTTTTTATCTTACTATACTTTCAGCTGCCCTAAATCCGACGCACTAGTGACGCGTCTCTCTTTGACGCGTCGCACAATTAGACCACAAAGAGTTAAGACGCCCGAAAGATAAGTATAGAGACGGCAAGAGAGTGAGAGAGAGACAGCAAGGACAGGAAAGGCAGGGAGGTTAGTTAACCAGACGAGCGTGCGGTTTGCTACCCTACACTGGGGGTGGGGGAAATGGGAATTTAAAGAGGGAAAGAGGGAGAGAGTGAGCACTGAGTGCGTGTGGAAGGATGCACAGGGACACTATAAACGGCCTCTTAAGTCGGAGCACTTTAAGTAGTGTACAAGTGCACGAATCGCTTTTCGTGCCAGTGACGGGTGTGGCCAAGGTCCGAGTATCTTTGACTCGGAGAACGGTCTCGAGTCCAGTCGGTTTAAAGTTGTCCGCAGAGAGAGGCGTTGTACGTCGCAGCGAGGGCAGGTACACAATAGGTGCTCGATGGTTTCCTCGCACCTACAGGAGTCGCACACAGGGCTATCGGCCATTCCCATACAATAGGCAAAATTTGTTACATAAACATGCAGGGTGTTAGCAAGCAGGCAAAATGGCTGGAAATTGAAACGCAGCTGAATGAAGAAGCTATTAGCGTGTACGCCTTGACCGAAACGCATTTACGAGATTTAGAGCAGCCACCTGGTATGAAAAATACTGTTTGGGAGGGGTGCAAGAGCATGGCAGGGTCACGGAAGGGCGTGGGCATGCTAATTAGGCAAGGGGTGAAGTGAGAAACGGTAAAGACACATCTGTAAGGAATATTTATGGATTAGCGGTATATGGCGAGGCAGAAAGACGTTGCTTGGAGTAGCTAACCTATGGACAGGTTGTGATAGCAGAGAGAAAAATAAAGAATTGATTGATTGCATTAGAAGTGATATTAATTATTTAAACATCGGGCCATGTGGTTTTAGTGGGATATAGCAATGCCCACATGGAGTATTTGGACAGATATACGGATTACAGCGCTCCTCTGGGGCTGGATCTGTGCGATGAACAGAACCTTATAGTAGTTAACAGGGAGCATAAGTGTCATGGACAGGTAATGTGGCAATGCGGAAACAGGCAGTAATGTATCGACCACATTTTAGTGTCAGAAATGGTCTATGAACAACTCCACCAAATGATAATAGACGAACTTGGAAAACATAGCCTGGGTAGCGATCATGAACGTTTAACCTTAAAATATGGAAGATATACTAAAGCAAAAGACAAATCAGTAGCATTAGAATTTCTAAACATGAATGAGAAGCAAATAAAAGAGATCGCAAGAAACATACAGAAGAAAATGTGGACGTTTCCTACAACAGTCTTGGAATATAAGGATCTGGTAGACGTTATTCAGCAGGAGGTAGGAAAGACACGGTAAAAAAAAAAAAAAAAACATTGTTGGATTGGAAAGAGGAAACCGGGCAAATGGTGGAACAAGGAAATAAAAGAAGCTATAGAAAAGTCTCAGCATGCGTCTAGGGATCATTGAGAAGCCAAAAAGTTGGGCTTACACGAACAGGTGCTCCTTAGATGGAAAAAATGCCGCGAAAAGAAAAGGGTGGCGCGTGAGCTCTTACAAGAGAAAATTAAATGCACGGGATGGGTTCAGACCAGGCAGATGCTTAGAGGATTACATTGTCGTGATGCAAAACAGGACATGCAGACAAGAGATGATAACAAAGCAGTGTTGGTGTTGCTGGGGCGCTTCGCCCGCCATGTTCTAGTGTCAGCTGGTGCCTTCGACATTCGTCTTGCATAAACAACAGTCGTGCTGGTCTCCGCCTCGCAACATTTTGTTGGATGTGCGGATAACTAACACGGAGCTCCGCAGCGGTCGCCGCGTGAGCTCTGACACGATTATCGACAGCCAAAGCGCCACAATCACTGACCGTCCACCTCCGGTGGCGCATACTCTGACCTCCGTCGTGTTGTCCCAGCCGCAAGACCTAGGGACCTTCAATGGCATCGATGGTACGGACGTTGAAGACTGGATTTCCTGGTATAGAGCGTGTAAGTGAAAATAATCGCTGGGACCCAACGCTAATGCTAGCGAATGTGATATTCTACCTCCGAGACACAGCGCTAGCATGGTACGAGACCCACGAACACGGCATAACGAGTTGCGATGTCTGCAAGCAGAAGCTTCTAGATTTCTTTGGAGAGCCCTTTGGCTGTCAGCTGACAGCGAAGAAAGAGCTATCCACCCGTGCTCAAACGTCGACAGAATCTTACGTGGCATATATTCAAGATGTCCTCGCGCTCTGTTGTGCAGCTGAGAAAGACATGAACGAGACCGACAAGATGGGCCACATCCTGAAGGGCATAGCAGATGACGCGTTCAACCAGCTTATCTGCAAGGACTATGACTTGGCGGACGCGATAATCAGAGTGCTGCAGTTTAGAACTGATGAAGAGTCGCCGCATTACGAAGCAGTTCAACAGGCTGTTGAACTGCTGACAAATACAGCTGATACCAAATACAGCTTCGACGTCTTCGTGCGAGGAACAGCCACGTGGACCTCCTCCGGAAGTATATTAGACGTTGAGGTGGATGGAGTTCCAGTCAAGTCCCTCGTCGACACCGGTGCGCAGAAGTCTGTAATGAGTGCCGCCCTTCGCAAAAAACTCAGAAAGGCCCTCCCGCCTGCCGTGCCGTGCACAGTACTCGTTGCCGATGGCAGTGCGCCACCGGTTGTCGGCATGTGTACAGCACGAGTAACGATTGGCGGCCATCAAACCACCATCTTATTTATTATGTTAGAGAGCTGTGCGCATGGCCTGATTTTGGGGCTGGTCTTTCTTTCGACCCATTCTGCCCTAATATACTGCGCTACAGGTGTTGTGCACTTGGACCGTCCTTCTGACAGCTACTTTGTTTCCGATGCACATCATCCATCCCTGTGCTTTGCCGAATTCACCCAGTTTCCGCCTCAAGCCGCTACTGCTGTACCTTTTAACGCTCGACACATGTTCCTGATGGCGACTACATCGTCTCTCCGCTTGTCGACGTTATTCTACTGCATGGCGTCGCGCTCCCAAGTACCACTGTCACCATTGTCGGTAATTCTACTTTGCTTCCCGTTCTCAATTTCGGGTCTGTTGCACATGTTCTTCCCGGTAATACGACAGTGGCCCGTCGGACACCTAGCTGTGCACGAGTGCCAGATATCTCCGCTCGTGCCCACTTATTCTGCCTCTGTCAGCCCTATCGTCCCGTGTTCCCGTTCGGCTTCGTGACCCTACCGCGACGTCAATAAAATGATCGCTACTGACCTCTATCCAGCTCAAACTGAAGACTTTAGGTTCATTGTGTTTAGTTACCGTGATATTTTTTCGATGACTGTCCACTCGGCCTGACAGCCGTAGTTGCTCGTCAGATTCACACCGGTGACGCAAGTCCCGTCCATCGCCGCCCCTTCCGCACGTATGTTGCAGAGTGCAGCATCGTTCAAAAAAAGCGAAGTCGCGAAGATGCTGAAGAGGAACATCATCGAGCCTTCCGCTAGCCCGTGAGCCTCACCAGTTGTTCTGGTCAAGAAAAAAGACACCTGGAGATTTTGTATCGATTATCGCCATCTGAACAAGACAACCAAAAGGTCGTGTATACAGTGCCTCGTATCGATGATGCACTTGACTGTCTACATGGGGCGAAATATTTTTCATCGATTGACCTCCGCTTGGGCTACTGGCAGATCGCTGTTGATGAGAAGGATCCCGAGAAGACAGCCTTTATTACGCCTGATGGACTTTTTCAATTCAGAGTCATGCCCTTTAAGTACGCTTTGCAATGCCCCAGCGACATTCGAGAGAATGATGGACACCCTTCTTCTAGGCTTCAAGTGGACCATCTGTCTGTCTTATCTCGAAGACGTAATCTTTTTTGCTCCAGCCTTTCAAACAGACACTGAGCGTTTCGTGACTGTCCTTGCTGTGTTTTGCACTGCGAAATTTCATCTCAACTCGTCGAAGTGTCACTTCGGTCGTCGTGAAATAACCGTTCTCGGGCACCTTGTAATCCGTGATCCCGTTCTGCGAACTATCATGGATCGGTTAAGCTCGCCAACTCCTGATCCTTCCCTGCGTCTCTTCTGTATTTCCGACGGAGTCCTGTACAAACGCAACTTGCGCCCTGATGGTGCTGACCTACTGCTGGCCGTACCGGGTCTCCTTCAACGCACCGTGCTTCGACAACTCCACGACGCGCCCACCGCTGGACATCTCAGTGTTGCACCTTTGACCGAGTGCGGCGCCCTTTCTTCTGTCCCGACTTCTACCGCTCTGTGCGCCGGCATGTGACTGCTTGCGACCTGTGCCAACGCCAGAAGCCCACTCCCATGGCTCCAGCTGGGCTTTTACAACTCATCGATATTCCCACTGAGCCTTTCTTTCGCGTGAGACACGACCTACTGGGCACTTTTCCTTTCTCAACAAAGAGTAACAAATGGGTTGTGATGGCAACCGATTACGCCACGCGCTTCGTCATTACGGCAGCTCTGCCTACAAGTTGTGCCACTGACGACGCCGATTTCCTCGTACACAACGTTGCACCACGGTGCTCCACGTCAGCTCCTCACGGATCACGGACGTTACTTCTTGTCAAACGTCATTGACGATATCCTCCGCATATGATCTACTGAGCATCAAATAGCCACTGCTTACCATCCACACACAGAGCGATTGAACAGAACGCTTACCGACATGCTAGCTATGTACGCTTCTCCAGACCACCAGGACTAGGACGTCGCTCTGCCATATGTCACCTTCGCGTACAATTCGTCCCGCCATGACACTGCAGGTTACTCACCATTTTATCTACCGTTTGTCCGTGATCTCGTTTTGCCCCTGGACACTGTACTTCCACAAGTCACACAGTCGCACACCGCTTATGTCCGCGATGCGATTTCGATAGCAGCACAGGCCCGTCAGATTATCCGCGCTCGCCTCACTGATTCCCAGGCTTCTCAGAAGTCCCGTTACGATACGCACCATAGGAACATGCAGTATTTACCTGGCTCTCTCGTGCTCCTGTGGTCACCATCTCGCCGCGTGGGCCTATCGGAAAGACTTGTCGCGATATTCAGGTCCTTAACGAATCCTGTGGCAGCTTTCGGATGCGACGTACGAGATTGCTCCCGAAGAGCCAGGCCCGTCGTCCATAGAGCCAAGGACCGATGTTGTTCGTGTCTCTCGTTTAAAGCCCTACGTGCGTGCCTTTGCCGGGCCATAATCGCGTGCGCCGGTTTGGCACTCCAACGCCGGGCGGCGTATATAGCGTCGCATTGCAGAACAGGACGTGCGGAGAAGATGACAAAAGTGTTGTCGGTGAGGCGCTCCGGCCGCCATGTGTCAGCTGGCCGGTGCCTTTAGCATTCATCTGGCACGTGCTTGTCTCCGCCTCGCAAGAATATGTTTGTACTAACTCAGAGCATATATGCTGAAATCTCTATAGAGATTTCAGTAGCTCAGAATATACCTGTATGGATAGCATTTCTAGATATTAAAAGAGCCTACGACAAGGTTGAAAGGGAATTGTTATGGGATATATATATATATATATATATATATATATATATATATATATATATATATATATATATATATATCGGTAACGGTCAAATGGTGCCATGTACAGAAGGCCCCCGGGCCGATGTATGCGGACGAGATAGTTTTACTAGCGAGCGGATGGCACAAGAGGTTCACAGACAGTTGCGAATATATGCGGCAACGCAGCGGCAAATCTAGGCCTTAAGTTTAGCGCATTGAAATCGGGAATGATGATATTTAATTAAGAGACGAGTAAGTACCTAAATACATAAACGAAGGAAAGCCAACTCAAGAACCCACCAAGATAATCTGAAAATAAAGGGGAAGCGGAATACCGCAATAATGAAACACAGACCATTTTGGGGGCACAGTATGTGTGAGGTGGTGCGGGGGAAATGGAAAAGAGTAATGGTGCCACCGCTAACGTTCGCAAATGCCAGTTCGCGCTTAAAATCGGATAACTTGTCGGGGTTGGAAGTTAGCCAAAGATCGATAGGCCGGTTGGCTTTGGGAGCCTACGGTAACACCACAAATGAGGCAGGGGCGGGTGACATGGGTTGGGCCTCTTTTGAAGTCAGAGAAGCGCAGAGCAAAATTAGTTTTGAAGAAAAACTCAGGAGCATGGATGAAAATAAATGCGCGGCTAAAGTGCACAAGTATCTGTTTACCTCAAAAGCGTGGACACAGAAGGGAGGAAAAGGTCAAGAAAGTTGGCAACCAAGTACAGGGTAATCGAAAATGTAAATGGAAAACCAGGAGTCGTCAGGAAGAAAGTGGGAGAAACAGAGACAGCGAACTGCATGCAAAGAATTGAGAAAAAAAAAAGACCAAGGAGATTTACAAGAATGGGAAGAAATAAATTGGAAAGGAACATCTGTACGATAACACAAAGGTAAGTGTCTCACTACTTGAGGCTCGAGTTGATTGCCTAAGGACAACAACGTACCGGAGCAAATATTCGCGACAAGATGAGGCATGCGTATGCTGCAGCAAAAATCCGGAGACCACGCAGTACATCCTAATGGAATGCGAAGAGATTCACCTTCCAGAAGCGCTTGGATTTAAAGTAGACGGAAGCATCAATCGGTCAGCAGAGGAGATAAGCAAGAGGCGTTTAGAGTATTGGTGGAAAATAAGCAGGAAAGAGACTGATACGATTGGATCCGTTACATGCATATATAGGTAGCGATACAACGTAGATAGAGAATGTTTGAAGAAGAAAAAAAGAAAAATTATGAAGACGCATAGAAAAATGCTAGGATGAAAAACATGCACAGCATACCTGATTAAATCAAGCAGCCTAGGTGAACTATTTGTCACCGCCACGTTTCTAAGAGGGTGCCAATAAATCATCCCCATCACCGGAGGTGAAACTAACCGATTGCGCACGCAGTATCGTGGAAGCTTTGCCGTGGCGCGCTGACGCCTCGCAGTTCCCTTCGCGAGTCGGTGGCGGCGCGGGCCTTTGCTGTTAACCAGGTGGCGTTACACATCATGGTATCTTTCGACGGGAGCGCCGGCGGTGGTGGCTCCCTGTGCTAGTGCATGCTTAAAAAGGCGGCGAGCAAGAAGCATAGTAGTTTAAGCCAGCACGCTATAGAAGATCATTCACACTAAAGTGTCACGGAGGAAGCAGGTGTCTGTTCAGACCCCCCCGCAAGCCATTCGACGAGCTCGAGATCGGGAGCGAGAACGCCTAGTCTGCACCTCAGGTAACGCTCAAGCATTCGCGTCACACACTAGTATATAACCGTCCTGCGATTTTTTAATCTCCATTCCTCCTTAACATAGTCACATCCTCTTTTTTCTTTTGTGCCCAATACCAAAAGCGTGACATATAAAAAAAGAAGAAGAACAGTGTCATTGCCAACTGAAACAGCTGTTCAATGGTTAGAACGCGGACTTGTTGGCACACCCGCCGTAGTGTAGATGATTATCACAGAGCATTTAGACGAGGAAACAGGAAATAATTAGAAGTAATATTAACAAGACAAAATGATTACTGATTTGTCTCGCACATACGTGTATCATATGAATATCCTTTCCTCATGCACCTGCCCTACAGTAATTCTCTCAAGAAAGGTTGTTTAATGCTCCTGTGCCTGTGTGCAATGCATTATGATGCACGTCTCCCTCACTGTCTCCTTCATATATTTTTTTTATTATTATTATTCTTTATTTACTGACGTAATGTAATATAGGGGAGGCTGGCGTCATTAGGTGGCATCGACTACTACTCGTCGCTTGGCAAAGAAAACTGTTACCACGAAATGCGTCACAAACGTGTTACAAAACGCTGTCAGTCAGCATGAGCAACAAAGTTCTGTACCTCATTGTTTTGATCTCTCCTTTTAAAGCGGACGGGCGTGGCGTCCTGAACCCTGCACACTGCGCGTTCTTTTTTTTTTTTTTTTTTGCCGTTCAATTCAAACTGCGGATCGACATTTTGCCGAACCACGACGCTTATACGTGCACCGCGCCAGCTTCCATGACAGAAAGGAGAAGAAAAAAATGCATTTATGTCGCGCACATCCTAACACGACGTATACGTACGAGCAGCTGCTTTTGCGCTACAGCTGCGTCAAAGGAGTTCATTTGGAGTTCAAGTCATTTCAGTGACTCGCGCCCCTTTTTACGCGTCAGTCGGTTCGGTCGTTTTCGTTATGTGCAGGCACGTCCGCGTGCGCGAGAGTGTGTTTCATTTGCGACCGTGTGCACATGCACATGCAACCAACATTTAAGGCGTTCCGAATACTCCCAACGAATCTGTAGAGGTCTACAACTCTCTCTCAGAGGTCTCACTCTTTGTGTTCGGGATCCCTCGTGTAACCTCCTTATAACGACCGCGCTTCCTCTCATTTGGAGTCATTATTCCTCTCAAGTTCTTGCTGCCTTGTTCGGCGCGTAAAAGCCGGGCGAGGACGACCCTGTGTCTTGCCGAAGGCAGGTCGTTTTATTCTTTGCGCCGCAGTCAGCGAGGTATGAAATTGCGGGGGAAAAAAGAGAGAGAGAGAGAGGAGACCTTCGCTAACAAAAGAAACTTGATGCCTCGGGCAAGAACTAGACGTGAGTCGCGCAGCCGAGGGCACCTCCTGAAAACGACTTCAGCGCGTACACACACACACACACACGCACACACACACACACACACACACACACACACACACACACACACACACACACACACACACACACACACACACACACACACACACACACACACACACACACACACACACACACACACACCGAAGCTGCAGATATATGCTATGGGCCCGCTCCTCACAAGTTGCGGTACAGGAATGCACTTATCGTTTCGTCTTACCTTCTTCTTTTTCTTTCTTTTTTTCCTCTGTCGCGATCGTCCTACGCGCACGAACGACCATTCCTGAGCCGAAGTGTATGCGTATAGCGTAATCGCGGGGCGATTTTGAGAGAAAGGCAGCGATTACTTATGATTAGTCATATTTATACCTGCTTATTATGCGTCAAGTTTTTGCTTTTGTTTTATACCTTTGTCCTTACATGTACGACGCGGCCGCGACGCTCTATTTCTTCTTTTTTTCTTTTTTTTTCTTTTTTGCTTTCACCTGGCGTCAAAAGTGCACAGGCAGGAAACGCTTGACTGCGTATAAAGCTACGCCGGAAGCAAAAAAAAAAAAAGAAAAGAAAAAAAGCGTGGATGAACCGCGATACCAAGAGTCTTCAGATAAGCGAAGGGGCAAAGTGTACACAAGATGATGCGGTGTTGCTTTCTCTCGAAATGGCTGCGGACTGCACTTTTTCTTTCTTTAAGAAATGCGAAAAATGCGTTCTGAAGAAATTGGGGCTGAGCATTCGAAAGTTTAAGCTTTTTCTAGATGCGCAGTGAGTGATTACACTTTTTTATTTCGCAATGCCAAAGTGGATGCATACGCAGCTATATAGATGTCACGTCACTGTGCGGTCATTTCTCCTTTTTCAGATCGAGATATACAGTTCTGTTGGGTAAGCGAGGGCAAAGTTCAGTGGTGGTCAGAAGAACGAGTTGGATCTTGTGAACCAATATGCATATACGTGGGATGCACATTATAAAAATGTTGCGTCCCACCGTCTATAGACACGTTACATATAGCTGCGCCGATTAGCTGGCTAGGTACCTAATGCAAACGCACGCTGCCGCACGAGTTGTGTTGTAATCAACGCAAAAAGCATAAAAGGAAGTAACGCAAAAATGAAGTAACCAGATAAACGTAAAAAAATAATAATAATAACTACGCATTCTCCTGATCCAACGCGTTGCGTACAAGTTGAATCACGGCAGTATAGATCTGACAGCAGATGATTCCGATCACATTACGCAGCAGAGCGCGCACGCTTGCACGCACGTCGGTGCACGCATTCAAAGCTATCGTTCCTGAAGCAGCGCTGTGGTACTTCCTGGCGTCTCCGACGCCTCCATTCGGTGGATGCTTCGGCAAACGGTGGGGTGCACGTATACATCCATCTGCCTCGTACCCGTAGTAGCCGGTTCGGTCAGAGATGTAACCCTGCAGCTCAGGCAGCACGGAGCGTTTGCTCTGCAAGCGCTCCGGCACGAAAGTCATGACCACCTCCTTCGAGAGCTTCCAGGCCGCTAGCGAATGCTACTCTGTCGTCTACGCCTTCCTCCAGAGCCTGGTACGTCGACTAGTCACTGGATTCCACGTATTTGACGCCTGACAAGGGTGCGTCAAACGGCGCATCGCATACTAAGGAGATGTCTGGAAATACCCTCACTGTCGTACACCTGGATTACTTGAAATAATGTTCCAAAAGCCAGGGGAACTCATACTTCAACGTGTCGTTTTCACTGGCTTTACTCAACAATAAAATAGCAAAAAAGTAGACGTTTCGCCACCTATGCGGGTGGCATCGTCAGTACACAAATGGCAACAAATGAGAAATACATCCTATTTATGTATGGTACTGTCGTAAACATCACCAGATAGAAGGCGTCCCGATGGCCAGTCCTGTTTCTGTAATCGTAGCTGATCTGTTAACGCAACACATGGAAACGGCTGTGATGACGTCCTTGCCCCTCCCTGTCAAAATGTACTGTCGCTATGTAGATGACACCTTTGGGATTGTCGAAAAGAAAAACCAGCATGCCATGCATGAGGCGCCTAATACCGTCCATCATGCCAGTCAATTTACATGCGAGAAGGAGAATAGTGGCCGCCTAGCCTTTCTAGACGTGCTGGTACGACGGAGCGAGGGAGGTTCAGTGGAGACAGCCGTATATTGCAAATCTTGCGATAGCGGGAGTGTGCTGAGTTTTGACTCTCACCACCCTATACAGAACACAAACATGCCGTGGTACGTACGCTCCTGTCCCGTTGCGATGTACTCTCGTCGACGCAAACTTTGAGGGAGCAAGAATTAACCAATGTTGCCGCTCTTTTGCATAAACGGAGTTACCCTGAGCGCTTCGTCAAAGGTACGCGACGCCGCATGCAGAGACCCCGCGAGAGCAAGGCCGAAAGGCCGGCTTCCTTTGTGTGCATTCCGTATGCCCGCGGTGTATCAGGCGCAGTGCGCAGGGCTTTACGGCCTTTGGGTGTTCGAACTGTGTTCAAACCCCCGTACACATTGGTAAACGTGTTCCCGAAGCCAAAGGACCGCACCCCTCCGGACGGGCAAAGTGGTGTCGTCTACAAGGTCGACTGCTCGGACTGTGGTGCCAGCTACATTGACGAGACGGGGAGGCGACGTCGCACTCGACTCAAGGAACACTTAAGGGATGCTACGAAAGCCACCCATGCCACACGTGCCAAGACAGAATTGGTGGATCATTGTTTAACAAAGGGACACATGTTCGATTTTGATAATGTAACAACGTTAGCACGGGAACACCGATGGGGCCCAAGAAAATTTGTGGAATCGTGGTTCATCCGTCGCAATCAATCTTCATGCAATTCTAACCGTGGCCCCCGGCCGGATGTTTGCGGCAGTATTTGTTGCCATTCGTGTACTGACGATGCCACCTGCATAGGTGGCGAAACGTCTATGTTTATGTTATTTTATTGTTGAGTAAAGCCAGTGAAAACAACACGTTGAAGTACCTGGATTACTGAGAGGCCGAGCTCAGTCGTTGCTCTCAACGACTCGATCCGGCCAAGGGATGACGCCCCCCACCGAAAGGCCATCTGCGATAACTGAGTAAAATACCTATTTAGGAGTAAGTCAATCGATTTAATTTGGGCGCAGCCCACCGGGAAGCCCCTCGGACTTGTCTATTCTCCCTCTCTCTCCCTATCGCTTTAAATGAACGCTCTGCCACTCCCTTGATTTGGTGTCTGTGCCTCGCAATTGCAGTGCCCGGAGAATGCGTTACTGGAGTTCAGGTTCTACAGCATTTCCTCCTCCCTTCTCGCAATCACCAGCCATGAGAGAAGAGATGGCCGCCGGGGAAGCAAGCGTTACAGTTGTCTTTCTTACTTTCTTTCTTTCTTTCTTTCTTTCCTTTCTTTCTTTTCTTCTCTCTTTTCTTTTCAATTGTTTCTCTCCCTTTTCTTGTGCTCCTAAATTACCGGCCCTCCAACACTGTTGGAGGGCCGATGTGTGCGTGCGTGTGTATGTGTGCGGTTGTGTGTGTGAACAGGCAAAACCACGTAAAGCACAGGGGAAGCGAACCATTTATAACGGGACAATCTAATTAAATATAGGTGAGGGACACATTCTTCGATATAATCTTCATGTGTCTGATAAAGGCAAACGAAATATAATTGGAAGACGAGAAAAAAATTTTGGGAGCATTACCCACAGCCTCCACATGACGGGTACGCTGCAGTACCACGCATTTGAGATGTAGCGGCCGCTCTCATTCCGTTCAACTTATTGGGTACTGTGTACACCTTTTTCGCAAAATGGTAACGGGGAGGCCTGGCCGCTACTCTTTTGCGATAATGTGTACAGTTCGAGTCACAATCGCCTTGCTACTGCTGAGCACGTATAGCCATGGCTTCGATTCCCGATCATACAGTGAGCGCATTCTGATGCGGGCGACGTATAAAAGCTCCCGTGTACTGCGATTTAGTTGCGCATTAAATAACTTCAGATGCTCAAAATATTTCAGAGACCTTTATCACACGGCGCCTCTCGCTGCGCTTCGGCACGTTAGATCCCGTCAATTATAGTCCTTTATTATCACACGTGTAATTCCGATGACTGCCTGCCGCGCCACATGCTAAACCATACGAAACAACCCCAGAGTTTCGCTAAAGTTTGTGAGCAGATGCGTCAGAAGGCTCAAGAAGGCGCGCGCTTACATGCCTGGAGCGCCGTCACGTGAGCGCTCCAGGCTTGCATGCAAAATACGAGTGCAAAAGTATCGCGTGCGTTCAAGAAAGTGATGTACGCGTAACGCTTTCTCTTCAAGCACAATGCGCGTGATGGCCACTACCTTTCCGAGACCGACAGTGCTGCCGCATATATAACTGCATCTTCGACAGCTCGCGTATACCCCAGATGGAGTACGTTCACTCTAACTTGGCGTGATCCGAGTAGACGTTCTCCGCCGGGGAGTTTAGTGTGACCTTTCTTTTTGGAAAATAGCGTGGGGCGTGCGGTCCGTCGCGCGTAAAGGAAACCCGGACACTCAATCGTCTCCATAACTGTGCACCAGTGCTGCGTTGTCTTGGCTGCTTCACCGTCAAATCACGCTAAAGGTGTAACTGAGAAGGAAATAAAGCGGTGGCAGCTCACCTCTCGCAGACGCCGCATCCCAAAGCGTGTGGCGACTAACGTGCGCGCGCCTGAGTGAGTACTGCTGCACGTGGCGCACAGGCGAGGAGAGCGCGCTCGCTCCTCGGCGTCGGCCGCCCTGAACAAGCGCGCGGTCTTCTGCGTGGTGTGCGAGCCTGCCCCACGCGGCCATTGTTGGCGCGTCGCAAAGAAAAAAAAAAGTGTCGCTCCCTAGTTTCCTTGGGGTGACGGGGACAACTTGTGGTCCTTAGGGATATCTATGGTAGAAATTCGAGCTGTACAGCGAACTGCGTAGCGTGTAAAGGCAGGCATGGCGGCGTGCTTTGAAACGACACGCACCGCGCATTTATCTATAAACTGCACCTATTATATTTACGGTACTTTTCATAGTGCCTGCTTCTTTTGTTTCGCTGTCTAATCTGCATGGAACGGCGTATCGCCAGCATATCGAAGACGATGCAACCTGTCCGGTAGAGAAAAACTACACTGAACATCCAGTTGGCGCTGTTTGCGATATTAAAAAAAAAATGAAACAATAGGAGCATCAGAGAGAGGGGGGGGGGGAGAGAACAGGACGAACGTGCTTCATCTGACAAAACTTTAACAGAAGAGCTCATAAGAAGTGAACGGAGTCGCACCAATTCGCCCAATTCTCCCCCATAATTCACCTGTAGGCAACCTCCAAGCTGTACGAATATGTTCTTAGAACGAACACGCTGCATGCAGCCACGCAAGTGCGTTTCTGTGAGCCCCTATTGTACGCACAGAATCCTTTCATATTCTTTTTTTTTTATATATACCGTACCACGCCAGGCATTTTTTGGCGCCCGGAGGAAATCGCTCCTGGCCCACTCTAACCCTCCCGCCATGTATAGCGTAACCCCGGCCCGTGGGGCACCGTCGGGGTGGAGTGCACACCGCGACCCTTTTGTCCTCTCTTCTGCCGAGCCAGAATGCACGCTCAGGTTGCCCCGATTTTCGGTGAAAGTTGGGTCACTCTGCATTCGGCTCCTTTTCGCCAAGCGGGGTAGCGGGAACAGAGGGGGAGGGGGAGAAAGGAGGGCGTTACGCGTGTCTAGAAGCAGGGGTGATGTACAAGTGGTTGGGGTCGGTATGCGTCTCTCTTTTTCTGGGACGAAAATGAAAGTGCACGGTGTTCTTAGTCTACAGTTACAAGAAAGATAAAATTATCGTCCACCTGACTTTAGCACAAAGCTACAAAGCAAACCAATACGCGGTTCCCGAAAAGAAAGCTTCGCCAATTGGAGAAAAATTCGTCCTGGGTCGTGGATCGAACCCGGGACCGACGCCTTTCCGGGGCGGTCGCTCTGCCATCGGCAGACTAGCAAATTTTAGGGCAAGCCTGAATTAATCTAGCACTCGAAGCGCAGGCGCGTGCTAGTCAGGCAGATGACAACTTTTCCTTTCATGAAACTTGACAAATCAGAACTGACTTGTCAATTATAGTTACAACTGCAGTACGTAGAAGCGAAACCCGAGCCAGAGATTCTTCAAATGCGAAAAAAAAAAAAATCACGCGCCATTCCACTGCTGTGAAGGTGGATTACCAGCGAAGCTGTTTAGCACACGACATAGAGACGTGACACAGAATTTAGATCAAAGGTATGAGCAAATTTTATTTCGCTTGAGCGGTGACGGCGGTCATCCCGAAGAAAAGCACGCGCACACGCACTTTTATTTTTATCGGTGCTCTTGATCGGCGGTACACGAACACGCACACACATTTTCTTGATGTCTGTGCCTTAGTTGGTGGTCTTAGTAGGACCATGTTCGTATCATTCACTTCATTTGATGCAATAGCTCATATGTCTCATGACTTGGATATGCATTTATATTGTCCTAATCAGTGGTTATCATGGCGATAGGTACGCACACACATTCTCGTATCACCTCTGTTGTTAAATGCGTAAGCATTTCCATGCCTACCCAACGAGAAATTTGTCCGTCACATAAGACAATGAATGGTTCATACCCCCTTAAGCAATGGCTAATACTCCCGTAAGGAAGAAAAAAAAATTTCTTTGAGACGACTTCAGACGAACACCCACCCCGTAGCCTATCACTACTACTACCCGGACCAATACCCTAATGTAACCATTGTAAGAAAAAAAGCGGATCTGTTCCATATTATGTGGTCGTGCCCAGCGGAAAATCACACAAATCACGAAATAAGTAATACTGAGCAGAGAGAGGCCGTGTTGCTCAGCTCCAACCCTGACCTGCAGGCCAAGGTCATCAAAATAGCTGAAGAAGCCGCCCGGGCCCAGGGGCTCGTGGCTGCCTAACAACAAGGTCATCCGTCAACACCTCGTTTTCAAATAAAGTCTTTACTCACTCACTCTACCTGAGAGTGTAGTGATCTTGAAAATGGTCCATATCGATAACTAATCCACTGAAAATGCATATCCAAACGACAAGACGTATAAGCTTTTGCATAGACTGAAGCGATTTTGCATCGAATTCGGGAGCTGAGCTTTTGCACACGCAGATTTGTTGGCGGACATAAAAAATCCACGAAACTCAAGCCATAAACAGCTTCGCTGTAAAAGAAGATGGTGATGCTTACATTTACGAGCTTCATTTAAGTTTCAGTTCAGTTCAAGTGTCCCAGCGTAAAATCTCCCATAGCCCAAGCATAATAATCCGATTTTGTTGCGCACACGGGAACTCACCGCTGTGTAGAAGGCCGCAAGTCTTCATGCGGCAGTATTGTAAGTGTACTGCGTATTTGCATCTATTTCTGTGTATTTTTCAGCGCCTCGAAGAAGGAAATATAAACACTACTGTAGCCAAGACCGTCCAAGCCAAGCGGCAGTCAGACCTAAGCGTGTCATGCCGTGGACAAAGCCTTGATAACAGCCCTACCATTGAAACGAAGCGCGACGCAAAGGTGCACGTTGGCTCCGAAATTGTAATGTGCCCTCCGATCGACTACCCTGAGATCGCATATAGGACCACGAAGTAATATTAGCGTCAACTCGCGTAAGAAGTGCGCCAGACCTGTGCGTTCAGCACGTGCAGAGTTCTCGCCCTAAGCCGCGCATATCTCAAGCTGTCTAATGTCTTCTTCGAGATGTTTGTGGCTGCCTATACGTGTAACACGAACATTGTCAAAATGCCGCAGGCATTCATCTCCTACGCAGCTCTCTTCTTTCATGCGCAATCTGGAAAGCGTTAATGAGCAGTACCGGCGTCAAGCGCTCAATTTCTTTTTGTGGTTATGGGGAACGAATGTTTCCTCTTCATTTCTTCGCGAATCATGCAGAATGATTGTGAGAGAAAATCACTTCACGAGCCAAGTGCATCATGTTTACATTGCCTTCAATGAAGAGTCAATAGAGAGAGAGTTAAGAGAGTTCAGTGAAGTGTTAAGTACAAGTGATAGTAATAGACATTTCAGGAAAAAAAGTATCGTTGAAGTCACTCTATCTTGAAAGTAGGTCTGCCAACACCATTATGAGGCAATTGAGCGCCGAGAACGAGCAGACCGTCCCTGCATATTTGATTTAAACATACATCGGCTCAGTCAACAACTGTGCTTTTAAATATAGCAAGTCGGCCAACCGATGACGCAGTCGTGCGAAGCGATCATGAAAACATCGACGGTGATAAGCAGCCCTTTGTAAGCCGCGCTAATTAGGCCCTCATTTTTTAGCCATTATGCTCCTGACGCCAGGCGGCGGCACGCAGAAAATACGTCGGAAATACGTCCCATGCGGTCATCGCTGAAGAGACTGCGTAGGATGCAAAAAGAAAAGTCCCACGTACATGCCAAAAGGAAGACAAGAGAATTCAACCATTCTCTTAAAACTGGCCTTTTCTTTTTTTTTTGCGCGGGATGGATTGCATAAGCCATGCAGGACTTGACCGTAACCGTTCTCGTTCGTTCTTGCTTCTGCCGACTGCAACAGCTTTGCACTTCTTTCAAGGTGAATACCTTGACTCCAAAGGGGCAATCGAAACTGGCGACGTAACTCGTATACAGTCCTTGAAATCGTTTAGTCGCGAGGGCTCGTAAGCAAGTTGAAAATGCGCTGTCAAATGGGTGCAACGCACAGCGATATACATGGTGTTTAAGCGAACACTTTCAAAAATTCTTGAAGGTTGCATCTCGCAGATAGCACAATTCTCGTTCATGAGCTGGTGTACTCGAAGAGGCGGACATTACTTACACAAAAAATTGAAATGGATAATCGAGTAATGAACAATAATTCATTAATTAAGCTTTTAACTAATTACCTTATGGCCCATATTGCAAATTACCAATTATAGCCGTGGAGTTCGCAAGGAGGATCCACTTGGAATGAATTCTCAGGATGAGACCAGTTTCGAGATATAAATTCCCGAACTTTGCGGAGAAATGCATTGGCGCTCCAGTTACTTGCGAGCTTCAGTGCATGAAACGACGTTTTGTTAACAAACTAACTCGAACGCCAATGCATTTCTCCGCAAAGTTCGGGGATTCATATCACGAAACTGGTGTCATCCTGAGAGTTCTTTCCATGTGGATCCGCCTTGCGAACTCCACGGCTAGAATTTGTAACTTGCAATATGGGCCGCAAGGTAATTAGTCAAAAACTTAATTAGTGAATTTTTATTATTTGGTCGATTTTGCACCTCAATTCTTTGTGTAAGTATTGCCCGCCTCTTCGAGTAGACCAGCTCATGAACTAGAATTGCGCTATCTGCCACAGGCAACTTTTAAAGATTTTTGAAAGCGTTCGCTGAGACACCCGGAATATTTGTGCTGCACCAACCATGCGGGGGGCATGTTCTCCATTCTTTTTCCTTCACTCCTCCGAGAAAATTTGACATGCAACCGCGGGATACGAAAGAAGGCGTGAAAATATTGTTTATTCAGTGACTCTACCGGCCTGTATATGCGAAGCGTCTATGGGACGTGTCATTGCAGCCAATAAGGAAGGTTGAGCGCACCACCGCAGGCCTAAAACAAAGGGCGCGCATCTTACGTCGAGGACAGCGCTTTCAGTACACGCGAGGTTAAAGGCCACATTTCTGTGCGCATGAACAAAGTAAACGTGCTGCTTTCGATAGAGGAGTTGCGCATGCCGTCTCGATAGACGAGATCCCTATTATATTCGTATACAATCATTCGAATCGACGCCACCCACGTCGCTGCACGTCGCTGCAGTCACCATAGAATTAGCACGCTCGTGCACCGCTAACAGCACAGAAAATTGCCATGGGTTATAAGTTGTTTAAAAAATGGCTTTACATTTTCTTAAACTACGGTAGCGACACTTGCAAATACTTTAGTTACTACATAGTATGTGCTCGGGTTGTAAATAATTATTATTTACAACCCGAGCACATACTCGGGTAGTACATATATGCTCGGGTATACATAAAGTACACCCCAGTATGGGCTGATTTCATTGTTTTCTGTCGCAACTGTTATATGTCCTGCTATGAATGGGGTGCTGTACGTGTAGAGACGGAGGTATAAAGCAAGGAGGTTTTACAAGAAATTCTGGAGTGGCAACTCTCGCAGATTCTTACCAGCAGATGGGAAGCCAGCGCCTTCCCTTCCTTCATCGTTAAAAGCGTGCTGAACTAGGCGGAGAATAGTGGCAGCGCAGCTGCTCTTGCTCTGTGATAATAAATTCCGGAGTGATTGAAAAATAAAAGCTTGTTGTTTCGGGCTAGAATATTGCCGTTGGCTTAGTCGTCATATCGCGATCTCCCATAACAAGTTGTCAGGACGTTCAATTTTGATCCTAAAACGAGTGACATAGACAGACACATCAACAATCACCTGCATGGCAAAACTGGCCGTTTCAAAACCGCTGAAAGCGAAAAGAAAACGCTTCCTCTACTCCGCCACAGCCTAACGTTGATCGATTCCCCGAGTAAGATGGCGGCGGCCGGCTTCAATTTCAAGGCAGTATCTCCACTCCAGAATTATCTATTAAACCTCCTTGGGTAGAAAATACCTCAGCTACTCCCTTTATCTCTGTCCAGCTAAAAAAAAAAAGAAGGAAGAAGGAGAAAATAATGATAACCGCTAGACCGTATCGTCACGAGCTCAATGCCTACTAATTCTTCTCGAAATGGTGGCGTTGGTTTGGGGAATCCAATGCAGGATCTTTCATTTTTTTTACGTTCAGTAGCATTTATTCGCAATTTTCGAACACTGCTCCTTGTTAGGTGCATGCACGCGCAAACTGCCAAGCTCTCGTTTGAACATGACCACAGAAACTAGAGACTTAGACAGTTATTAAGGCTAATCACTAAGACTAAAGTTGCCTCATCAGGCACAAAGGTTTAAAAGAAACGTAGAACGCAGCAAGAGAAACGCCCGATGCGCCGCACTCTCTTGCCATATTACGCGCTCTGTGCCACCGTGCCAGACCGTGCCACCGTGCGTGTCTCGAAGCTATCAGTGTGCGTTTTACAATATCAAGTCAGGAGTCGCAGTAGCACGCGCATTCGTCGTGCGCAAAAGCGACCACAAAGGCGGGCCGGACATTCACCTATACAGATAAAAATAATGCACTTCCACCCACTCCACCCTTACAAGAACGTTTCCCGCGTTTCGTAATGCATTTGCGTTTCCTTTATACTGTTAGCCGAAATTTGATTCAATGAACATCGGGATTTTCTACAATGTTGCTGTAAAAAACTAAGGGCTCTTTGCATGAAACTGCTTCTGAAAGCATGGGCGATAGCAATTAAGTTCAGGTCCCTCTTTGCACACGGTTCCGTTGACGAGTTTGGCCGAGCGTAAAAGTTTCCGGAGTATACTGCAGAATTCGAGAAAAAGCAAGATATTCTGGTGACCTATAGGCTCTCAGCCTGGAATTTAGGTGAACGATGTGGTAGTCGTAAGGAGAAAAAGTATCCACTGCGCCTTTCGATTAGAAGGCGGGTTAATTATTCTAGGGTGTATACGGGATATTGTTCATCAATTGCCGCTTCAGGTGGACGTGCTGAGAAACATGCGGTATTGCGGTGCCATTTTTCATTCACTCTCAAATGACAGATATTACCTCTGAGATATCGGTACACATTCGCGTTTTGCTCTTTCTTGTGTGTGTCTGTGTGCGTGTGTTGAGACATATGACACATGAGAGGCATCAGACAAGATAACACGAACCAGCCCAAAAATTAGGCATAACTCACTACTGCAAGCACACTTCTGCGTGATCCCAAATATCTGAGGCACACGCGACACGCAAGAGGAGTAGAGGCTTCACGAATCAGTGCAAACACTAAGTACAGCTTGCCTTAGCTAGTAAAAAGAAATGGCCGCAGACTTTCGACTGAAGCTCAGCATATATATGTCGAGCGGCAGCTGGAATGTTATATGCAGTTAGGTCAGTACATTTAAGAGTTGCAGGATGGTGGCTCGAGCGAGGAAGGTAGAGAGAGGGGGAGAGAAGTCACAAAGGAAAGGCAGGGAGGTTGCTGGACCTGGTAAGCTACCCTGCACTGGGCAAGGGGAAATGGGGATTGAAAGAGGAAGGTAGAATGCGCTGAGGCAAACCGAGAGTTAAAGACAACTCTTCCCTTTCTTTTCTGCATTATGTCTTCATTTCTCTGAATGATTGGTAAAATGGCATTTCAAGTCGTTCTCCGGTACAGGGTTGAGTTGCTTGCTTATGATTTCCTTGACAACTCAATAGTTTCTTGAAACGTTGCTATTTCCAAAGCCATAATCCATTTTTTAACAGGGAAAAGTCCGTGGAGGCCCTGAAGCCGCGGGAAAGGGCAAACAAATGAAGCACTGCTGGCCGCGAACATTGTACTATACACTACATCGGGTCTTTCAGCGAACACTTTCAAAATTTTCTGAAGGTTGCCTGTGGCAGATTGCACAATTCTAGTTCGTGAGATGGTCTACTGTAAGTGGTGGACACTACTTGCGCAAAAAATTGAAATGCATGATCGACTAATTAACAAAAATAACTAATTAAGTTTCTAACTAGTTAACCTATGGCCCGTATTGCAAACTACAAATTCTAGCCATGGAGTTCGCAAGGCGGATCCATTTGGAACGAATTCTCAGGATGACACCAGTTTGGAGATATTAATTCCCGAACTTTGCGAAGAAAGGCATTGGCGCTCCAGTTACTTTTGTGCTTGATGGCATAAAACGACGTTTTCTTGAGACAGTAACTGGAACGCCAATGTATTTCTCCGCAAAGTTTCGGAATTAATATCTCGAAACAGGTGCCATCCTGAGAATTCGTTCCAAGTGGATCCGCCTTGCGAACTCCAGGGCTAGAATTTGTAATTTGCAATATGGGCCGTAAGGTAATTAGTTAAAAACTTAATCAGTGCATTTTTGTTCATTACTCGACAATCCATTTCAATTTCTTGTGCGGGTAGTGCCCGCCGCTTCGAGTAGAGCATCTCATGAACTAGAATTTTGCTATCTGCCACAGGCAACCATTAAGAATTTTTGAAAGTGTTCGCTGAAACACCTTATATATGCGACCTCGGGCACTAATAGTGTCGCGAAGCCACTGAATTTTACAAAGAGCAATTACACTGCCATGAAGATTGCGGTGAACTTTCTTTTCCCAATAGTGTCTGCAGTAAGAATAAATCAAATGGTGCAATGGTCGATGCAATTTTCGCGACTCACACCTCCCTAACAACGAGGGCGATCGTGCAATCGTGTTCCCTTTCGTCAGAACCGTTTGTAAATGTCCTCTCACTCCGTGTAGAATCGAGCATACCATTCAAACACAAACTCAGAGCCTCTGGATGGGGCATACACAGCCCCGAAAACAGTTTCTGTACATTTGCTCAGCAGCTGCTGATTTCTCGCTCCTGCTGCAAGCGTGATGTTCACAGCCACACTGTAGACGCGAATCCCTGACCGCGTGCACGGTTTACCAGCAGGACACGTCGGGGAATCGCTGACTGTGACGTAAGAAAGGGAACAGTGTGCTGGCTAAATGTCAAAGAGACGGCATTTCTTACCTCAAATACTAACGCAGCGACGTGCAGCAACAGTCCTTAGACGGCGTACTATCGAACTTTTGTCCAATCTATTTGTCGTGGTGCAAAGAAAGTTCAGTGCACAGCTTGGCTACCACCAATTCCGCGGGCGTTTGGAATATGTATACATCTTCACCGCATCAGCGCGAGCGATATTACCACGATACACGCTGATACGCTTCACTCTATATGCGCTTCACCCCAAGAGCTTCCGCGGAGCGTGGAGCCGTCTTGGCTCCATCATGGCACAGATCCGCGCCATCGCGTACACGAGCCATCTGCTCCCGTCGGCCATCTGTCGGCGCGTTGCGCAAGCTTGCAGCCGCACGGTGCATATGGCTATACGGCGTCTTACACCTTCGCACGACGCATTTCCACAGTGTGGACTTCAAATCGACCACGATTTGCGAGCCGCATGCGCTGTGATGCAGGATGATCGGTTTGCCACTGCTGCTGAAATTTAGAAATCACTATATGGGTGTGTTAATATTCGACTTTGCCTGCCACTCGCTCGTATTCTCCCTTTCGCGAAACGACTCTATAGTGTGCCGCGCGTGGTTATAGGCGGCGCATTCGCGAGCGCTTACTCATTCCTCATCATAATGGCCGACAGCACCGCCCCAGAATGGCAGTCAACATTCCCTCCAGACCTGCTGCACTACATCGAGGCCCAGCACCGCGGCGGCATGCCAACGAGATATGGCGGTCACTTCATTTCGTATTCGATTCGAAAGTTGCACTTTTCGAACCCATGGTAGAGTGTATAAGCGCGACTGGACGAGGACGAAGAAAGAAACAGATACACAGAAGCGCTGTGTCTGTCTATCTGTTTCTTTCTTCGTCCTCGTCCAGTCGCGCTTATACACTCTACCATGGATTCTAACTAACTAGCCCGCCAACGTGTTTTAACTATTCGAACACTCCTGGAAATAAATCACTGACCGCTGGCTGCGCATTTCGAGGCTACGCGTGTGGATTCGTGGCCCCTGTGCATCTCACACAGGCAAAAACACAATAACTAAAGCAGGCAATCACGGCGCTGATGTGGTTGGGAGATTCAGCACAGATGTTGGAAGATTGAGCTGCTGGTACCCGGGCTCGCAGCACAGCGTTGCGTCGCCTTTGTTGATTGTGGTGAGCTTCAATGCCATGGGTTGAGCACAGAACGTCGCAGTCGGACGCCGTGTACTTATGGTGTTCCCGAACAGATTGTCCGTGTAGTACACATGGCAACGCAAGGCGTAAAAGAGAGGAACTAAACGCGAGATGGGGCAAGGGGGCAAGTTGTACCGTAATAAGCGTAGCAAGTGATGTATTTTGCTTTCATTCGTCCATATTGAGAAAAGGCTCACACTGAGCAGACATTTAGAATACGTAAAACAACGAATACATTGTCCACGCAAAGCATGCATGATGTAAACAAGTGGTAAGCATGTGTAAGCAAGCGGTAAAAACCTAAATGAAACGCTGATCTGTACACCTCCAAAATTTCAGTATTGAAAAAAAAAAAACCTGTAAGTTCGAGTGCACTACGCATGAGGTAAACTGAGCTGGTAAGCTTACAAAAACAAAGAGAAGAAAGAAAATGATGACTGTGGTAGATAATCCAATATAATAACTTAAAAAATAAACATGAGCAAGCTTTACCAGTCGCCATTTGAATTTTCCTCCAATCAGCACAGTACAAGATGCACGCACGCACTATACACTTGCACTCGAAGCCGCAGAGAAAACGCTTTTCTCTGAAGTGTTCAGTAAAGTCGTGTCATAAGTTCAATTGGAGCTTAAAGACTTAAAAAGAAACCTAATTAACGCTCACTTAATTCTAAGATCCACGTTTAAACCTAATTTCGGTGACCCTGTTATAAAATGACCCTGCAATCGCTTCTCGTTGTTCAAGAAGCAGCTTCTCGAGTTCGTAATTAAGTGAGCTCTGAACTGCGCGACATGGTTGCTCTCGAGTCGTGCAGTCGGTCTTCGTATTCGGGCACGACGTATAACAGACGCTAACTCGCATCCCGTCTCACCTCCGCGATTAAAGTACTCGTACCGAGAGAGTAGCTTTGAAAAGTCTCTTCTCGCCCCCAACCGCAGACTCCACGCGCGCTGAAAAGAAGAAATAAGAAATGGTGCCGGAAGCGGGAAGCAGAAGTGACTGTTTATTTTGTATGTTTCACATGAAAAGAACGACGCGAAAGGTGTGCCCTGTAATTACGTCATGGACACTGCGGAGGTGCTGCGTTTGTCTTTGAGAGGCTGCCGTCAGCCTGACCGCGAGTGCTCAATATAAGGCGCCCTTTGTTTCGTGTACTTTAACAGAACTTCGCGGTGCGCCTGTGCTGCGGAATACCTTTCTTTATGTGACTTTTTTTTCTTTTTTTCACTCTTTTTGAAGGCTCTATGCGCCTTTTAGTTCCCCGCTTCGGGACCGTGCCAGCTCGCCATTTCTTTTCTCAGGACTTTGCGCTCACGCGAATTAGCGGCGCGGCCTGACCTGTGCCGTCCTCGAGCTTCCGTCCTCCTTCGTGTGCGGCGCGGCCGCACCGCGCACTTGCGTGCACGCAACCGTCGCGCGCGAAAGCGTGCGATGATGTATTTGACGCCTTTGAACAACGTGTCATTTCCTACTCTCGGAGTTGTAAAACGGCGAGTAAAAGAAAAAGGAAGAGGAGGGCACGGACTTGCCGGCTAAAGAAAGAAAGAGTAAGAAAGAGAGAAAGGAAACAAATTACCAACGGCGGAAAGTAAAAGGCCGACGAGACCCGCAAGGCAGGTTCATTCAGCGCGCGCTCTTTTACACGCACGCGAATATCCTGCCAGTTTTTCACTGGCGAGAGCGCAAGTACTTTGGTTTGCTCGTCAAGGCGCGGTGTCTCGAGGCGTGCGAGCCGTCCGTCCGTCCGTCGGCCTGCATGTGCGTTCTCAGGCACTAACGATATGCTGCGAAAACGGTTGGCGTTGCACTGCTCTGGAGGTTCCCTTTCTTTTTCCGTCGCTACTGGTTTCCTCCCTTCGTTTTCTTCCCCTCCCCTTTGCGTGAAAGTAAATGCGCGGATGTCGGACGGAACCAGCGGACGTTTAACGGGGCTGCAACGTGAGTTCCGAGCGCCGCGGGCCTGTCACCAATTCGTGAGTGATGGCTGCGCCACAGCGCCGCGCGCGGGGCCGGCCACGCACGCCCACCGCAGCCGCGGCACGAACCGAGCGCGCGTATGCGCAAGTATGCTGCAGCCGGAAACCCGCTGTGCCCTTCGCGATGTCCCGCCGCGGCTTTGCTCATGTGCGAAGAATTAACGAGCAAGTCGAATGTAAACATGTTCAAGGAAGAGGATACAAGTGTTGCAAACGCGGCAGGACGGCGCGCGCCGCCGCGCGAAGCGAGCGATGGAGCCGGCTTGCCTCCTTCGGCGGCGGCGCTTTGGCAGCTCGTGTTTGCGCACGCCGAGACCGTCTTGCGCGGGATACAGCTCGCACGCGACTCGCGAGCGTTGAGAACTCCGGCATCTGAGACCGAGTGCGGCATGTCGGCTGCATCTTGCTAGAGACGCGTGCGCACCTTGCAACTTTTCAAACGGTATTGTATGTCAACGTAAGTACCGGGGCTCATTACTGCACTTCGCTATAGAGTGAGCGAACAATGGCGAATAAGTCCGCAGTGGGAAAGAGCCTCAAAGAGATAGCAAGGGAGTAAGGTAGGAGTAGGGAAACGTAAACCGGCGCACAATATTTTTGAGGCGACACACGTCAATGTCCTGTCGACCGCAGGACGCGAATTAGCGCTCTACAGCTGCGTTCAGCGCGTCCGTCCGTTGGGACCACTGTCCTGCACATTGATTTCTATAGGTTGGAATAGAACCGGTACCTGATACGGAGCGTTAAAGTAGCATTTTTCGAACATATGTAGGTGCTGTGCAAGAGAAAGCAAAACTTGAGGACTAACACAGAATGGGCGCGGGGAGATTTTTCGGGCACTACATCGGGCGAAATTCCGCAACCGGGCAATCCCCACACACTCAGTCGACCCTATAATCCAAGCTCCTTGGCATCACGTCAGCAGAAATATAAAATCTAGGGCTCACACGAAAGTGCTGCGCTCCGGTGCGACACAGGTCGCTGTTGCTACACGAACTCGTCATTGGAGCGTGCAAAAGTGACTGAAGAATTTAAGATTTAAGGAAAAACCTGCCAAAAAAAGACGCACACAGGAAACGTACAAGACAGGAAAGAGGCTGGACTACCAACGGATGATAGTCCAGTCTCTTTCCGGTCTTCTTGTATGTTTCCTGCAGTGTGCGTCTTCTTTTGCCTGGTTTTTATATATATATATATATATATATATATATATATATATATATATATATATATATATATATATATATATATATATATATATATATATATATATATATATATATATATATATATACGATAGTCTCCCTATAAAGCGAACCCGCAATTAAGCCGAGCCTCCACGCATGCCGAACGCTTGCAATGTGTGCTTGGTTGGCTTTCCATAGATGAGCAATGTAAAAAAAAGTCCGTGGATATCACCAAGTCCTTTACCCACACATTTCAATAAACCCGAACATTCGCGGCGATCACCGAAACCGTCTCCAACGTAGCATATCGAAACGCACGTGGTTTATAAGTGCGTCTCCTATACTGGCGCCTCACAGTTCGGAGGAAAAGCGATAACTGTGATACAAGAACCACGCAATTTATCCTAATTCACACGAAAAGGCCGGTTTGGGTGCTCAACCGTGCTCTGAGGGCACACGTTTTCTTCAATGTGTTCAACCGAGGAATCCCGCCGTGCAGTTAATTTGGCCGCCTTAAATCGCTTGTAAATCCCGCCGTCGTTCGTAGTGGGAAGCGTCGAACTCATACATTTATGTAAGC
The DNA here is from genome assembly GCF_050947875.1 of Dermacentor variabilis. Lineage (NCBI taxonomy): Eukaryota > Metazoa > Arthropoda > Arachnida > Ixodida > Ixodidae > Dermacentor > Dermacentor variabilis. The sequence continues at coordinate 232,924,955 of NC_134568.1, forward strand.
TAAACATCATCCCTGCGTGGCAATTCTTAATAGTTCGTACACAAGCTCGCGCTTGATTAGAAACAAGATGTATACTACCGTGACAGCCATCATTTTCCCACCCAATCTTCACACGAGCGGGTTACTTGTCTATAAAAAAAAAATTCAATCCTTTGGGTATGCACGCTAAACAAACTCAGGTAGCCAAGTTAATCCGAAGCCCTCAACTGCGCAGCGCCTTTCATAGCCCCTGTGTTGCGTATGGATGTTAAACCCCACGAATCGATACATCAATCAACCACTCACTCAGAAAATGTTTAATGACAAAAAAAAAATGCGCGACTAATTTGTCTCTTACTTGGAAAGTTTGCCAATTTTATGCTCGCTACGCATTTGGCATTCGGAACATTCAGCGCCGAGTCCGAGCAGGCGTTTTGAATCAGCTGGCGGCTCCGTGTGCCGCGACATGCCCTGACATTAGCGGGCGACTTTCGCGCAGATGCAGCCCACGTGAGAAGCGTTCGGTGCTACGATTGTTGCGCCGAACACTGGCCCCTGTACGCGCGCGCGAACTGCCGAGAGTGATTCTTATCGGCAGACTATGCGACACGGTAAGACTGGAGGCGAGGGGGGGGGGGGGGGGGGCGAGTGCGCGCAGGTGAGTGCATACTCAAGTCGCGCAGTTTTCCCCTGGAGGACCGCGACGCCGGCATGCAGTGCGCGCGCGCAGGTCGGGCTACAGGCTCCTCCCGAGGGCCTCCTCGCCAAACCGTTTTCATTGTAACTTATGGCCGCGCCGACGTTTTCCAATTCCACTCTCGGCTGCTCGTCGGGCCCATCTTCTCTAATTGGCTGGGCCCCCACCTGCGCCTGCTCGCGCTCCCGCACTCAGTGCGCCGACTCCTCGTGTGTTCGCCTCGAACGTCTTTTGGTTCCATTTTTGTTTTCCTTGTATGCCGCTAACAGAAGAGGAAAAAAAAAAAAACCCTGGATGGTTCGACACGGCTTCGCCGAGTGACACGGCTTCACTGCACACTATCGCAGATGCGTACAGCGCTGGGTGCGATAAGGCTGTCGCCATTCCACTGGCATCGGATGCCCTGTCTGACGAGGTTCGACGCTTCTGCGCGGGATGGCTGACGAGAGCACGGCCGTCTACTGCTGAAGTTCACAGCCTCGACAAACCCGCAGTTTTACAACACGACCGGGCGTTCTTCGCGTGGCAGGAGCAACAAAAATACACTCGCCGTTGTGCATGTATGCCGCCCCGTAATAACAATAATTTTAACAAAAAATGTTCCACAGAAGCCATGCAAGATTATTATTGCGTTCTTTCTTCCTTTTTTCCTTTCCCTCCAGTGCCACTGGAATCGCAAAAACGACTGTCAGCAGCCGCAAGCGACAGCGATTCGTTCGGTCACGTGCGACAAACGTCCTGCGCAGAACGCACACGGCATACGACGCGGCGCGTCGGAAGTGTGGCTCGAATCTGTCACCCGAATGAATGTTGGGACCCGTTGGAACCTGTCAAGGCCTGCTGGAAACTTGCTACATGTGGTCGCTAGTACGGACCAGTGGTACGACGACTCGCGGATGGAATCGTATACTATGTGCCTACATATACCGCCACCTATAGGGTTCCGGGTTGGGAAGTGAGGGGCCGCATGTAGAGGACTGCGCATGTAACGTCAACGTCGGGTGAGAGGTGAAACGCTTCGCGCAGTTGTCACCCTTTAAAGCAGTTGCTACTTGGAGACGCTGGAACACATTCTGTGCGACTGTCCTGAATATAATGTTCAGCGACAGTCCCTGGCATCCGTTCTAGCGCACCTTGACACTATGCCATTGTCCCTCGAAACGATTTTCACATGCCGCCGACAGAAGACATCGCAGCTGAAGGCGACGAAGCGACTGCTTCGGTTTTTGAAAGAGACGGGATTGGACAAGCGGCTGTGACAGTGATATCACGTACCAAGCAAGAGTGATGGACTCTAACGGACGATGTGTGTGCTGTGCTATGTGCTCTCTCTCTCTCCTTTCCCCATCTTTCATCCCCCCCATCCCGCTCCCATGAGTAGGGTAGCAAACCGGTTAAGCTAAACTGGTTAACCTCCCTGCCTTTCCTTGTCCACTCTTTCCTTCCTACGAGGGGAGTTTGTTACGAAAGGAAGATTTAGCTTGCTGAAGAAAGAACCCCGAAGTGTCAGATGAATATGTAGGCTTCGCCTGCTCTCGTCCCGCAACTTGTTGCATCTCGCACGTTTCTCGAGACGCCTTGAACGACCTCAACGGTACCGGGATCTGTACGGAAACAGTCATGGCCTCTGCGAATACTGACAAACTATTAAGTTAATTTTTTGCGCTTCTCGAGTGGCTCCTTAGACGGACGACTTCTGCTCGAACTTTTTTTCGGTAGAGCACAAGATTTGTAATGCAACTATTGCGTGCAGCGCGAAGCATCATATACAAATCAAGTGGCCACATCAACGTCATCAAACGAAATCAGGCACTGAAAAGGTTTTCGTGTAAACTTGCGTGGTATTATACACCGAACAATGTACATTTATGCGCATACAGGCTCGAGCAGGAAGCTCAAGAAGTTATTTCGCATATTCGGGATCAATACTTGGCCTTACTGATACAGCATAATTCGTATACAGCGCGGGAAACACACGATGAACGGGCAACAAAAGCCACGCCGTGCCTCGCCTCCTCCTCCGTTTTCCGCGCTGCAGCAAATTCCGTCTTGGGTTGAAACCCTGTAGTCGGGCTTACAACAAGAACCGTTTTCGTGTGCGTTTTTCTTGTTTCTATTTTTGGAAGATCGCCTATGACACCGCATTTAACGATGCAAGTTACCTTGACGTCTGTGCGCTATAGCAGGGACAGCTTCTTTTTTTCTTTTTTCGGTCTAACACATGCGCGGGCCATAGCACATAGCTGACACAGAGCGTCGCCGATACCAGAAGCCATCATCGACCTCACCCACCCAACGCCAGACATAATTCGAGCTGACAGCCACCAAGCACCATGCAAGCGAGGGCACTTTTCTTTCATGTATTCTTACATAAACCTACCAACTTTTCTCAATCCCACACACATCCCCGCATCTGGATGTCTATCGAATGGAAACGTGGGACACCAAACAAGCGGAGCTCATTGGCTTTCCCGAAGTGAAGATAACCCAGTATGGTCAGCCCTTCGGCCACAATGTACATGGTGATAATTTCTTTAAAAGTTTTATGGAATATATTAAAATAGCCTGTTGCATACTAACAAAGTTACCAAAGTTAACAACAAAGTTGCAAAGTTACCTGATTGCTCATGTGAAGCCTGGTGATCGATTAATTCTGGGCGGAGACTTCAATATGCCAAACGTAGATTGGTCAACCTTCACACTAAACGTTTCTAATGACAGGCTACAAGAAGGGTTGTTTGATATGATTTTTTCTTTTGATCTACGGCAAGTAGTTGACAGTTTCACTAGAATACAAGGTAACTCCCGCTCCATCCTTGATCTGTTTTTCTTAAGTGGATCTATTATGGGGCAAACAAAGTGCGAAATACTGCCTGGAATTTCCGATCACTCTGCTGTGTTGTTGACCCTTTCGGGCGTCTCTGTGAAGAAATCTGTTGATGTCACTTCCGTGCTCAATTTCTCGCGTGCAGATGATGTCGCCATATTGGATATGCTTTCGTTTAGTTATGACTCATTTAAAGGCAGCAGCGCAGACATTCATACACTGTGGAATCAATTTAAAGATCTTTTAAATGATTGCATCAAACGCTTTGTCCCGTGCATGCTAAAGAAAAGGAAAGGCAAATCTCCTTGGATTTCTCGAGACACATTGCAATTAAGAAGACGATTAAAGCGCCTGAAGACAAAAAGACGTACCGCAAGAGACTTGGACGCTTTGCTTACTAAAATTTCCGAACTCTCCTCCGAGCTAAAAATGAAAGTTTCTTCAGATAAGCAACGCTACTTTGGGGAGAAACTTCCTAAATTTATTTCAACATCTCCTGAAAAGTTCTGGAGGCTAATTTCTCCCAGTAAGCAAATTAATGATGCTTTCGTCGTAAATGGTGTTTTGAGTAATGATAGTGCAGTAATAGCAGATGCATTTAACTTACATTTTAGATCTGTGTTTACGCAAGACAATGGTTCATTGCCATACTTTCATGCTTCATACCCTCCTATGTCTGACGTTACTATTAATGAGAATGGAGTACTTAACATGCTCCTTAACCTTGATATTAGGAAATCACCTGGTCCTGATGGTTTGCCAAATGAATTCTTAAAGCGTTATGCGCCATGGGTCTCTAAATATCTGAGTGTGCTCTTTTCTAAATCACTTAATGAAGGCGAGATTCCAATCGACTGGAAAACGGCAGCAGTGAAACCTATCTTCAAAAATGGTAATAAGCAGCACGTCTTGAACTATCGTCCTATTTCTTTGATTTCAACATCATGCAAACTTCTGGAGCATATAATACATAAACATCTTACTGAGTTCCTTTCAAAGAATAAAATATTATCATGCCATCAGCATGGCTTCGGAAAGGGTTTCTCTACATGCACACAATTAGTAACTACTGTACACGATTTCGCTAAGGCAATAAATTCAGGTAAGCAGGTCGATGCAATCTTCATGGACTTTGCGAAAGCCTTTGACAAGGTTTCCCACAAAAAGCTACTCCACAAGCTTGATGTTACTCTGGGTAATGCCAAAATTGCTACTTGGCTTTCTGCATATCTTTCAAACCGATATCAATATGTTTCATTCAAAAACCATGCCTCTCGGAGGCTTCCCGTTGAGTCTGGTGTTCCACAGGGTTCGGTGCTCGGACCACTGTTGTTTCTAGTTTTCATTAATGATATCGTCAATGACATTCCCGTAAAAATTAGATTATATGCGGATGATTGTGTAATGTATTCAGAAATAGATAGCGTCAGTGACCAACTACGACTAAATGAAGCCTTTGAAAAAGTTGTAAAATGGTGTAGTGACTGGCAAATGGCTATCAATTTTGACAAAACTGTATTTATGAAAATTTCGCGCAAACTTAGAAATCTGCACGTCCAGTACTCGGCGTGTAATGTCTTGCTATCTGAGGTTGAGCACATAAAATATCTTGGTATTTGGATTTCTAAAGATCTTAGATGGAACAAACATATCAACACTGTATGCAATTCCGCCAATCAGAGGCTTTTCTTTCTCAGGAGGGCCTTGAGACTGACAACACCTGAAGTTCGCCTTCTTGCATTTAACGCAATTGTGCTGCCACTTTTAGATTACGGATCCATCATATGGTATCCTTTCACTAAAAAAGATATTAATAAAGTAGAAGGTATTCAAAAGCGGGCTGTTCGATATGTATATAACAGCTTTGGGCGCACGTCGATGACAGCCTTGCTAAGCAGAGCCAATTTGCCAACTCTAACCCAAAGGAATCGGGTTCTCAGATTAAAATTTTTGTTTCAGCTCATTAAAGGATACTACAGCATAGATATTTCTGAGATTATTTCCTTTTCAACAGGTTATGCTACTAGGCAACGGCATGCACTTACAATTACCCCCTTCACTAGTCGCAAAAATTGCTTTAAATACTCATTTTTTCCTAGGGTCGTAACTGAATGGAATCAGCTGTCCAACGATGTGGTGTTGCAGCCATCTCTGAATTTGTTTATGTCCCATATTGCGTAATTTTCTTATTTGCGCTCTGTTACATTTGCACTTGCAGTAGATGCATTGATTCAGTTGTACTCGTAGCGTATCTTTTATTTCATGATATCTGTATTGTCTTTTTTCTAGTCCATGTAATTTTTCTTTTGTTTGCCCTGCTAATCATGTCATAATGATGTATCCCCATCCTGCAAAAATGCCATAACGGGATTGCAGTATTTGTAAATAAATAAAATAATAAATAAAATAAATAACTCTAGTCCTCGAGCTCGCATATTCAGAGAGGCGGACATTCCTTGCACACGAAATCGAAACAAATACTAAGCTGATTAAGAAAATTCACTAATTACATTTTGAAGTAATCACCTTACGGCACATATTGCAATTAACGAATCGTAGCCGGCGAGCTTGCAAGGAGGCGTATCCACTTGGAATGAATTCCCAGAATGACGCAAGTTTTGACGTACGCGTCATCAAACTTACCGTAAACATGCACTGTTGTTCTACTTACTTTTCTAACAAAGCGTTCTTTTATGCACTGAAGCGCTAAAGTAGCTGGAACGCCCATGTATTTCGTTCCACACTTTTCGTATCGAACTGGTGTCGTCCTGGAAATTCAAGTGGACACATCTTGCAAGCACACCGGCTAGAATTCGTAAATTCCAATATGTGGCGTAAAGTTATAAACTAAGAAGTTAATTAGGGAACTTTAGTTTGTTAGTTGAACATGTGTTTCGATTTCCCGTGCTAGCAATGTCCGCCTCTTCGAATAATCCAACTCAAGGACAAGAATGATGCTACCTGCCGCAGGCGATATTTAAAAATTCCACAAAACTTAAAAAAATGATCACCCTGTATAGGAAGGAACACAACTATCCAAATAGTCAACCGCAAATAACGTCTGAATTAGATCCAATTCTGGGGTTTTACATGCCAAAGCGACGATATTATTATGAGGCACGCCGCAGTGCACGGGGGGACTCACTTGGGTCACTGTATGCGTGTCACGGCTTGTGTGGCGTCCTTCATAACAATCATCATAACATTGATTTTGACCACCTAGGGTTCTTTAACGTGGACTCAACGTAAGGTACGCGCGGTCTTCTTTGCATTCCGCCGCCATCGGAGTGCGGCCACTGCAGCTGCGGAATCGAACCCGGGACCTCGAGCTCAGCAGCGAGAGGCCATGGTCACTGCATGGGCTATTCCGTGACGAGTGCAAATGCCGTCTCACACAAAACCTTCAAGAACAAAAAAAAAAAAAAAAGACGACTCGGTAGACGTAAGCGATCTTGCAGGCTCACCACCCATATTCCAAGAAAACGGAATTTCAGACGAAGGAGCCGCACGGCCCGGCCAACGAGATCGTTTTCCTCGTATGGAGGAGAAAGAGAGAAAGCTATTTATTGGGGAAAAAAAAAAAAAGCCGCGTGACTATAGCCTCGCGCTCGCGTCTCTACGTGAGCTGTAAGTACGGCGGTGTTTAGCCAGCACGAGAATGGTTATCGGGACGTGGATTTGGCCTAAACTTCGTCCTTCTTGCTTCAAACGGCTCTGTGACTCGGCAAACTTATTATTTTCAACAAAATATTCCGCTAATAGTGCAACAATTCGCAATTATTAGCCGCATGCGCAGAGACTCGCTGTGTTTAGAAGTTTGGGAGTGGTTTAAAAAAAGCTCTCCACACTTTCCACCCACCCTCACCATGTTTCCTTCTTGCTAGTAGTCCCTGTAGCCGTCTGAGGACGTTAAACAAAATATATGTCACTATCATTAATATGACATCAGCGGACCATTAAAGAGAACGGCGCTAGAAGTTACTAGCGTCGATTTTCGTAATACAGTCACGTCCAACGTTATGGCCAGAGGTGAATTTCAGGTTACAATTGGTGCAGACGAGACGAATTATGCGATAAGTTAGGCCCTTCGGATTGGCCAGAGAGCAGCTATCCGCGGACACCGTGCATGCCATCCTGCGGGTGCCGTGCGTGCGGCGGGCACTCGATTAATCTTGCTTGTCCGGAAATTGCCCGCTCGTGGTGGACGCCCGGAGAGGATCCGCGCCTCCGGCCGGGACACCGCGGCGCGTCACCGCGCAGCGACGTAGTCGTACAACTACTCTCGTGCAGGTCAAGGGTTCGGGCGTCGCGTATGCAAATAGCCGAGGCACCTGGCTTCATTATACACGCGGCAGCGCGCCCTCTTCCAGAACTCGGCTTCATTCCGCTACCCGCGACGACAGGCAAGAGGGCGGTGGGAAGCCAAGAGCGCCAATTAGAATCCGAGCGGGCGGCCGACGGCGAAAAGGGCAGACACCAGCTAAGTGGGCCCTAATCGCATCTCGGCTCGCCCGGGACAGGTGTTTCCGCGCGCCAAGGCACGGCTTGGCCGTCTCGCTTTGGTTCTTGCGTTTTGCCGCGCATTTCCACGTGGCAGCCTCGCTGTCTGTTCGACGCATTATTCATTGCTGCTGGTGAAAGCTCCTGGCGAATCTTGATAGCCGCCGGTAGCCACACCACCTGCTTCTATATAGGCCGCTCATGGCGCCGCTCGCGGAGGCAGCTCGCGTTCGTGTTTCGAACGTGGCCGGACGGCGCACTTGGCACCGGCGCTGGCTGCGATCGCCGCCGAACTACGCGCGCTGTCACGTGGCGTCCGCCAAAGGATCACGCCGAGAGCGGAGGGGGAGGGCGGGATTCTGCTTGCCTGTAATGCAATCGCCAATATCGGCCCGTCGATTATGCCCCTGCAAACCGCGTCTCATTACGTACATTTTTGAGGCTGCCTGCCTGAGTCAAAACGTTATACCGTAATATATATATATATATATATATATATATATATATATATATATATATATATATATATATATATATATATATATATATTTGTTTAATGGAGACGGGAGAGCATGGAATATTCATTTTTCGGTTCTCGTGCGCGGAGCTTACCCCGTAAAAGTCAAAATATGGATGTATGAGAAAGAACGAGAGGTGTATAGTACATCAAAGTGGGCAAGCTCAACCTGGCATGTATGCGCTGTTCGGAAACACTGCGGTAGTTTCTATTAAATGCTCGACTATTCGGACGCGATATCATAGTGCGGCGCGCCGGTATCTACGTGACCTCCGAAACGTGGACACGGAAACAATTTTCGAAGTAAAAATAGCAATAAAGTAAAGTGATTTCGTGGCTCCGGGTCAAAAAATCTCTCGGGTTCTGAAACCCAGCGCCTTAACCACTGCACCACGTTCGGCACCGAGTTGTGTGAATTAGCCACGTCCAAGGGTCAGCCAAAGGTGAAATTATAAACTGTCGCCTCAATTTGGCTAGAGAGTATATTTGCATTATGCCACATGTCAGGAATATAGAGGCAGTATAACCGAGACATTCTAATCTACGTATGCAATGCAGTTTAATTTTGGATGAGACCTCGTTAGGCGAGGGTGTCGAAATTAAAACGAGCCCTCGCCTAGCTAACTATAGTACTACGACGAAACAGAAATAAACATATGATTGGCGCTTTTGGGGCAAAGCGGGTCCCAAATCTTCATATTGGGGAGCAGAACGAGAGGGTCCAGCTACTTTTAAGTCAGGTCTCTCAGAGAGCGGGTGTGTATCCCGAGAAGAGCATACCTACGTTCGGTTTGTGACGTGGGCTTTCTATTGGACCCAACCACAGCATTGACTTATAGCAAATTCGGCAAATCGCACAGGGGCGGCGACGCACAAGGGCGCCCCGGTGCGCACCGGTAGCGATGCACCGAACTCGCCTACGTTGGAGTAATCGCGAGACAGAAGCGTCTACCACCTCATCTACTAGGGATCCAAGCAACGAGGCGCGTAGTAAACGCCCGCCGATCTTCCCGAGGTACAACAGCGTCCTGAACCACCCAGCATGTAAATAGTCGCACCCTTTGCTCTTACAGTCTGTGAACAAGGGAGCAGCGTCGAAACATCCGTTATTATGCTTATACTATAGCATAGTACTTAGGCGGGTGCTCGTTTTATTTTGACGACGTATGGTACCTGTGCCCACGAGGATGAGGATGTTCAAAAACTACTATACTAGAATGTGCTTTATACGATTCTTAAAGGCACCGGCAGATAAGTTAACCAAATTCATGACAATAGATTAGACAGCAGGTCCTTGTCTCTCTTTGAAGCAAGCACCCTTCCTGAAAAAAAGAAATCAATTATGCTGTACCTGACATTACAGTGCTACTTATCTTTGGATGTATTTTTAAATAATGTTTTTTTTTTTGTGGTCTTTATTTTGTTCAGTTACCATTTTTCTCTTATTTTTTACCAATTATGTATTTCCTTTATGTCAAAATGATTAGCCATATAGCCAGACTTCTAGGCGATAACAGCTCTTGATGATTCTATATAAAAAAAAATACGTCGCATGATGTGGAGTGCTTCTGTCAGAAAAAAACCTCCGTCCGTCCGTCTATGCGCGTAGAGGTTTTCCTGTCGGAGCACTTACCTTACACCTCCAGAGAAATGCGACGACTGCACCGTATGAAACGATACGCACAGGATGCACGGCGATGGCACAACATATACTCTCGGGCACACACGCAAGTCTAATTGGAGAATCCCGTCAAGGCCAGCGTCTCGCAGGAAATTTAAATGCACCTTCGTAGCGCAGGTGTCACAGGCGGCGCCGGACCATCATCGCCCAAAGATGCCTCTTGTTTTTTTTGTATCTCAAGTCGTGATCTGGGAGGTTTATATATATATATATATATATATATATATATATATATATATATATATATATATATATATATATATATATATATATATATATATATATAAGCGTCTACCACCTCATCCAAGCAACGAGACGCGTAGTAAACGCCCGCCGATCTTCCCGAGGTACAACAGCGTGTATATATATATATATATATATATATATATGCGCAGTGCGGTTCTGTGGAACGCAAAGCGGCTGCGTAAGATTGGTTAAGTGCACTATAGCACTATATATGTGAACGTTGCACTGAGGGCACAGTGGATGGTCAGCAAGGCTCAGATGAACACGCTGCGGACGTGCACGATCACGCGTGCCTCAAGACCACCCGGCATGCGCAGCTCGCACATTGCGATAGAGTCGTTTTGTTATCTTCGCTTTCAAGTACAACTCATTCGGGAAACGGCGGTGTGTTGCTATGTGGTCTGCGTTCCTGAAAGTCTCAATGACATCCCGACACTCAAAGAAAGCTGTTGTCAGTGTATGTACATAATTCTGCCAGACAAATTAGCACAGGAGCAGCACGACGTCACCTCGTCGCTGCGAATTGGCCAGGGCCGTTAAGTCTTGAAGTGGGTCGGTCGAACTGAAACTCTCACGAGGCACTCGCGAAAAGCAGCTGCCAAAGTACAGTAGGCTCAAGACGAACTCGAAGGGACAGCGCAAATTTCTTCGTCTCGTCATAAGTTCGTCAAAACAGAAGTGATCCACAAAATACGGAATCTACTGTTCCTGGTGCGCCGAAATATCCACCGCGCTACACAATAATTGAAACCATAAATGATAAACCAATTAATGACCACTTTTCGGCAGATAAAGCTAAGGTAGCGCTGATCGATGACATGTCGGGCCATAAGATAAGCTTATGCTCTCTCTCCCTATTCAAGACACTAGTTTACCCCAAAAACGAATAACTATTTTTCTAGATTTCAACAGAACTGACGACAACAGTATAGTAGACTGTCTCTTTCATGAACTAACCGCTTTCGAACAGCTAGCCAGCGTTCCCAATGGTGACGTACAAGTACTCTGGAAAAGGTTTAAATATATTATTTTCTACTGTATTTACAGCCTATATGCCCACACTAACAAAAAAATAAAGAAACAAACACAATCCTTGGATTACACGTGACATCATCCACGCGAAATGGAGGGTTAAAAGGCTGAGAAACACATTAAAAGTAATGCTCAGGCAAACTTCAAACAAAAGCTCACTCTAGCCATAAACACTATGAAATCTAAAATAAAAGCAGCTAAACACAATTACTTTCAAATACTCTCGGTAACTTTTTTCAAGTTTTCTCCTCATAAATTCTGGAACTACCTATTGCCATAATCTAACCCCAGTACCGCAATTACGCTGGAAGAAAATGAAGCCAGAGTTAACAACTTAAATGAATACTTTCAATCTATTTTTACAGTAGACGTTGACAACCTGTCCCACTTTGAATTTTCCTCTAACATATTTCTGGGACTGTTAATTGTAACAAGGGCCGGGGTAACCTAGTACTGAATTTAGACAATAAGAAAATCCCAGGACCAGACAAAATTTCAAATGCTCTTCTTAAAAGCTATGCTGAGATAATATCTCACTATTTCACCTTAATCTATGAAAAATCTTTATCTACATGTACTTTACCGAATATCTGGAAGACCGCTAAAATTAACCTAGTACACAAGTCCGGAAATAAAAATGAGCCCTATAACTTTCAGCTAACTCTCTCACAAGCACCGTGTGTAAGCTACTTGAGTACATCATTCTTAAACACATAAACACTTATCTCAAACAAAACCGCATTTTATGTCCGGTTCAGCATGGTTTTCGTTAAGGTTGATCCCCAGTCACTCAACTAATCAAATTAGTACATGATATCTCCAATGGCATAGACAACCAAAACCAAACAGATCTTATCATCCTCGATTTTTCAAAACGATGAGCAAAACGAGAGCAAGGTGAAACCAGGAGCCAACGTTTCGACAAGTGGACTTGTCTTCTTGTCCACTTGTCGAAACGTTGGCTCCTGGTTTCACCTTGTTCTCGTTTTGCTCATCGTCTTGAATTTCCATCTCCCACCTTACCCGTGTTTTCCCTCGATTTTTTCAAAGAACGAGAAGAAAAGGGGTTAACCGAGGGGCCCTATTTTTATTATTCATATCATGAGAGAGAGAGAGAGAGAGAGAGAGAGAGAGAGAGAGAGAGCAAGGACAGGAAAGGCAGGGAGGTCAACCAGAAGCGCACCCGATTTGCTACCCTACACTAGGGGTGGGGGACAGGGGAATAGAAAGAGGAAAGAAGGGAGAGAGTAAGCACTGAGTGCGTGTGGGAGGGACACTGTATACAAGGACTCTTAAGCCGGTGCATTTCAAGTATTGTACTAGTGCACGGATCGCTTTTCGTGCCAGTGACGGTGTGGCCACGGTCCGAGTATCTTTGACTCGGTGAACGGTCTTGAGTCCAGCCGGTCTAAAGTTGCCCGCAAGGAGAGGCGTTGTACATCGTAGCGAGGGCAGGTACACAATAGGTGCTCGATGGTTTCCTCGCACCAACAGGAGTCGCACATCAGGCTCTCGGCCGTTCCCAAACGATAGGAATAGGCGTTCGTGAACGCCACTCCCAGCCACAAGCGGCACAGCAAGGTTGTTTCGCCGCGGGAAAGGCTAGATGGCAGTGGTAGCCGTAGCGTGGGGTTCAGTTTATGTAATCGGCACTTGAAGGCATTTGAACTCCAGAGATCTTGTGACTTCGCGTGCAAGTAGGCGAAGTTCCCTGGCAGTGTCCGACCTCGCCAAAGCTGTTGGACGCGTCTGGGTATCTTCGTGGGCAGACCGGGCAGCCTTGTCAGCAAGGTTGTTGCCGACGATGCCACAGTGAGCAGGAATCCATTGAAAGATAATGTTGTGCCCTCTTTCCAGAGCATGGCGGTGCACTTCCCTGATGTCAGATATCATCTGCTCGTAAGTTCTGTGATGTAATGCAGACTTCATACTGCGAAGAGTTGCCTTAGAATCACAAAATACGACCCATTTCTCTGTTGGCTCTTCGCTGACGTACGTCATAGCGGCATGGAGAGCTGCAAGTTCTGCCGACGTAGATGTAGTCATGTGTGACAACTTGAATCGAACTGTAACCTGCTTAGCTGGAACGACGAATGCGGCAGTTGAGTTGTGAGGTCGAACCATCGGTATTTGTATGTATGTGGTCATGATACGTCTGGTGCAGTAATAGGAGCGTAAGTTGCTTCAGAACCGGCGATGGATGATTGGACGTTTTTGTAATTCCAGGAATAGCAAAATTCACTTGAGGCTGTCGCAGGCACCACAGGGAAGATGAAGGCTCTGACGCCAGTGTAAAATATGACGGTATGCACTCTTGATGAGCGCTAATCACTCTTGAAAAGATCGGTTGAGGCCGCTCGGCTGGTAAGGAGGCTAAATGATGGTCGGGGATCCTTGACAGATGGCAAATGTGCGCTCTGAAAGAGTCAACAGCTACATGTGTCTGGATTATATGGTCTCCCGCGATGGCAATTGTTGCTGCTGTTGAGGTGCACCGAGCCAACAAAGACACCAAGGACAACATATAGGAGAAATTACTTGTACTTACTAAATGAATTAAAGAAATGATAAATTAATGGCAATGAAAGTGGATGAAAAAACAACTTACCGTAAGTGGGGGTTGATCCCACGTCTTCGCATTACGCGTGCGATGCTCTTCAAGCATTCGATCGCGTTTCACATCAGAAACTAATGTTAAAATTTGAGCACGCTTTCGGGAAGGGTCCATTAGCGAATGGATAAAGGACTACTTAACTAACCGGACACAATTTGTGCAGATTAACCAATCGAATTCTAAACTAAATCAGATTACCTCTGGTGTGCCTAAAGGCAGGATCCTAGCACCTGCGCTATTATTAGTTCATATCAACGACTTGCCCACTGACATTCACGTCAACATAAGGCTCTTCGCTGACGACTGTATACTGTATAAAGAAATTACTTCGCGAGATGACCATGTAATTCCAAACAATGCACTGAAATTAGTCTCTGCATGGTGTACAGAGTGGCCAATGACTCTCAATGTTAAAAATGTGTTCTTTTGAGAATGACCCCATAACAGCAGTCAGAGCACATGTATCTCGGTCTAATACTAACGAGTGACCTTAGATGGGACTCCCATGTTTATCATATTGCTTCAACGGCCCTAAGTCGACTTTTCTTTCTTAAGCGGCGCCTACGCCGAGCTGCACTCGAAACTAAATTACTAGCTTATGATACACTCGTGAGATTAAAGCTAGAACACACTACCTCAGATTGGTTTCCGTCGACTAACAAATTAATTAACATGCTGGAGGGGGTACGAAGAAAAGCAACTGGATTCATCTTCAATAAATATCGACTTAACAGATTATCCGAGTGCTCTACCAAGAACTGCCGGAATACTCCCAATCCAGAACCGAGACACACTCGCACGGTTAAAATTACTACACCGGTTAATTCATAACAAGTTAAACGTTATTAGTTTCAAGTACATTACCATCGCCCACACCGGAATAACACGACTTAAGCATTCGTACACAATAAATGAATATTGTTCTTCACACTGACTGCTTTAAATACTCTCTTTTTCCGCTAGCCATAAGGCAGTGGAATGCTTTAACTCCCACTATCACCAATAGTTTGTCGCTTACAAATTTTAGTCACTTCTTGAAAGCTACTTACTGGGTTCTCAGTTATGAAATTTAACTGTTGCGCGCCTTCTTCACTTGATGTTACTGCACTTAATTTGCTAACCTTCTTTGCAACGTTTTTGTAAATACTACTAGAATGTATAGATATACATATTTAACCCTTCTTTATATTTCGCACTTTGATGTTGCTACTTAATATGTTTGCTGTTCAGGTTATGTATTTGTATCTCATATTCTTTTCGCAATTTTACTACGACTTTATTATGTTTATTGTTTGACCTTGTGCCCTTCCTGCAATACTCTCTTATGGGATTGGAAGTATGTTCTAAATAAAAATTAAATAAGGAGGATTAAAACCAAAAAAGGGATGCTTATTGCATTTACACGATACAAGAGAGAGAGAGAGGGAGGGAGGGAGGCATAAGGGAAAGGCAAGGAAGTTAATCATGCAAGCTGAGTCCCGTTGACAACCCTACACTGTGGAAATCGGGAAAGGGAACTAAAATATGAGAAGGAGGGAAGAATCTCACGCTTTGCACGGATGCACACACAGTAAAGCGCCCATCGTTCTGTTCATCGTTCAGTTCATTGTTCGGTTCATCCCAATTAAGCGGTCATACAGACTGCATGGTACCTCTCAAGAAGCGCCGCAGCGCTTTTGTGGCTTCGCACATCGCAGATGCACGAGGCCACGGTCACGGAAGCACGATACAAAGCATTACTTTATGAACTCTTACTTAAGCAGTCGGGTAATGGTCGCCTATCGGTGCTGTACAAATCTGAGCGCTTCCACAAAGGCTGATATTTCAGCTAGCTTGCTTCAAACCTTCTTATAGTGCCCTCACGTTGTTGAAGAAATGCACCAAAGTATTCAGGGAATCCTCAGCTGCAACACGCGCTAACAACCGTGGTTCTTGCACACCTCCTCAGCAGTGCATGTCCTAACCCACAACTCATAATTATCAACCTGTGGAGGCATCTCGAGGCCCGCGCTGCTCAATTATTGTTTTTGTGCTGTAATCAGAGTCCTTCAATACTGCGGTGTAATCACACGACGTCATCATCGAGGCTGAAGTAGCTGTTTATGTCCACATGAAACACGAAATGTCTCTCGTGTCAGAGCTGCATCCATCTGGGCATTTCGCTGGGCCGAGTAGCAGGCGTCACCGTTAAGCCGCTATTTATATGGAATGTCACAGCTAACTTTAGCCAGAGTTTAAAAATGCGCGAATGCCAGGTAGCTGAACAGAACCAAAGTAATGTTGTTTACCGTCGCTTGGAGATACTCGAACTATTTTTTTTTCATTCCTCCTAATTACGTAATTATTCTTAATTATTTAATCAACTTCTCAAATATTATAATTAGATGAAAAGTGTCAATGAGAAAATCGTACAGCGAAAGGAAAAACTCCCGATGCAGCTTTCTGTTGCTCAATACGTGCGACATAAAAGGGTTTTTCCGAGCGCGAAAAAGCCCGCGAATACACACAAAGTGTCTCAGGCGGCCAGTCGCGCGGCAATTTTCCGTGTATTTGCGGGCTTCTTTTACGCTCGTAAAAACCCTTTTATGTCGCACGTATTGAGCAACAGAAAGCTGCATCGGGAGTTTTTCATTTCGCTCTATAATTTCCTCACTGACACTTCTAATCTAATTATAATATTTGAGAAGTTGATTAAATAATTAAGAATAATTACGTAATTAGGCGGAATTAAAAAAATAGTTCGGGTATCGTCAAGCGACGGCAAACAACATTACCTTGGTTCTGTCCAGCTACGTGGCATTTGCATATTTTTAAACTGGCTAAATTTAGCTGGGACACCCTGTACAAGTATTTGCAGTGGGTCTATGGGAAGCCAACCAAGCATACTCACATTGGTCCCCATATCTGAAAATTCGCTTTAACCTGGTTTGTCTTAACTGGAGTCTACTGTATACGAACCTTAGGAAGCAATGACGGGGCATATTCGGCTTTTAATGCGATTAACATGCTTAACCCGCTTCCTCCACTTCGGCGTGTTGCTGCTGTCTGCTGTCTAGCCCCTGAAATGTCGCTCTCGTTCGCACAACAAAAAATTAAGTGACATGTCCGACTGATAAAAGTGACAGCGCGCGCTATTCTAGCTGACAATGAAAAAAAAAAAATTACAGTTTTACGCCTGAAAAAGACGCCTGAGTAATCGTGCCGTAGTTCATTATAAGTCAGACACGCTGAACTCCAATTCTATAGTGCCGGCGGGACAGAACTGGCTGCGGTTGGGAGGCCGCGTTTATTGACGCCTTCTTTGGGGCCTCCGAAGGTGTGAAGACAGTGGTCTGTGGCAACGCTGTGGCGCGTGGGTGTATTAATGCGATTAGCAGTCTTAGCCTACTCCTCCCCCCCCCCCCCTCCTACAGATTGTAAATAAAGGTGTTTCAGCAATACGGTGTGTCGCTACGTCGGTTGAAAGCTAATCGCTTTAACGTCGACATTCATCGTGAGATTTTTTGTTAGCATGCTCTTATCAGCGTTGAGCTGCATTAACTAAGAGAGTAGCATACTGTCTTGTTTCTACACCGCAGTGTTTCCATTGGGCATGCGTTACAGTGGCTAGCTCGGCCGCATTCACCTCAACAAGGTGTCGGCACGACCCCTGCCGTTAGGCAACGCCTCACAGCGCAGTGAAAAAAGCCACTGAATTTGTTAGTTTCTTGCCACCCATATATGGGCCTATATACGTCCTGGAAGCCGGGACAACGCACGTTCACTGGTCCACCGATAAGTCAGTCGAAGACACATGTCTGACTCGATATGCAAGCCTAGAGTCATATAACCGTGTGAAGTAAGCTGTTCACGAAATGAGAGGCGAACACTCCCCGCTCACTGCGAAGAAGGGCGCACAACGACCTCCTTGACAGCGTCCCCCGCGACCGGCACAAAGAACACGTGAGAAATGAGCCAACGGACGCTCCAAGCGCTGGCAGCTGAAGAAGCAACTGGAACACGTGATAAACGACCTCCAAGCATCATCCTCCGTCATCGGCCCCCAGCGCAGAGTCGTCCGGAGGCACATGTGTGTGACGAAAGGGTTGAGCCTGGCGCCCAGATTCGGCGTTCGTGGCTCGCCGCCGTTCCCACGAAATCAACCTCGGCGGCATAAGCTCCTTTGCGATGAATCGTAACAACGCCAAGATCAAAAGGGAAGAGGAAAGGAAGGCGTCTTCCCCCCTAAACCCCCTCACTGCATTTCCCCGCACCACTTTCCCGGCATGGCCCCTTAAACGATCGAAATATGCACGCCATAAAGGAGCCTCACCTGTTTGCCGCGCAAGAGTTTCATCTTCGAAGCCGCACTCCAATAAGCGCGGCTATGTCTGGCTTTACTTTTTTTTTTTCTTCTGCCGTTCCTTAAAATCGGCTCTCGCATCGTTTTCTTGCGCATGCAAAAGTGTGTTGCTGCCGTGCATGCGTTTAAAATGCCCTCCCCGTCGCTCATTTTGTGTATGTGTGTGTCACTTTGCGCCAGCGTGCGGGGTTCGGCAACCTTGACCCCGCGTCGGCTCTGCGCAGCGAACGAAGGCGCATGCGAAGGCGCATCGCCCCGAACGCCATCTGCCGAAAGAAATAGCTGGCCCCAACCCCACCCAGCTACCCGCCGCCCTTCTGAGACACTCGAATAAGTAAATGAACAAGGCACACCACGCCGCCGCGAAGGGGTTCTGCTTTTGAACCGCACGCTGGCTTCCCATCGGCGTCTCCCACGAAAGGTGACAAAAAAATAAAAATAAATTAATGAAAATAGTGAGGAAGAGAAAGGTGGGATAAAAGCGCGCGCCCTCTCGGGAGGGAGGGCGCTGTATAAAACACCATAAGTAACAGATGCAAGAGCAAACAATATACAGAAACTGCAGAAGAAAGGCGGACCTGCAACAGAAAGCGCGACTAAAGCTCCGTGTTCTCTCCCGGCCCGGGTTCTCACACAAACCCTAAGCAATGATGCCAAGATGCTCTCGTCAGCTTCGTATAGCTCGGTGTATGCAAAAAGCGGGGAGTGGGCAAAGAAGCGGTGCCACTTCGTTTACTGTGGAAGGAAAAAAACCGCGCACAACTACAGTGCGCTGCGGAATCGGTGCGTTAGGTGAGGAGGAGAGAAATACTCTCTACTTGCCACTTGCGCCAGAACAGGCCGTGTAACCTTGATAACTATACTCCAACGGCCGGTGCACACGGATGCTTGGAATTTCTCGAGGCTCGCGTCAGCTATTCGCGACCACTGGCAGCGCCTCCGCGCTCTCCCGTCCTTTTCTGCCCATCTTTTGGTTATTATTATTATTATTATTATTATTATTATTATTATTATTATTATTATTATTATTATTATTATTATTATTATTATTATTATAATTATAGAGTGCGTTGACATGTCTCTCGATACAATGGTCCGCGTCAGCCGCTACTCTACTTCATAGAAACGGAGGTAACGCACTCGTTGTGTATAAAGAAAAGAGGTGTTGCGCTGTATTTCACATTTATAAGTCAGTTCCTGCAGCCCGGCGTTGTTGGCCCGGCGTTGTATGCTTCACTGGAAGGCGCGTGTATGATAACACAACGCTTGTGGCAATGCTGTCGCCCATCCCCGAGCTGTCTGCGTACACAGGGTCGCGTTATTGCAGTTCATGCATACATATTGTCGCTCCTCGTACATGACGGCCTTGGAGTGTTGCACCAGCGTCACTGCAGCGTGCGATGTTTGGTGTTGATTTCCGGAGAGCATGATGGTGCTCACTCCCGCGTGTGGTGCACCAGGTCAGGACTGGATGCCGCTGGTCAGTTGCTCGTAATCGAGCAGCGCGGCGTTCGTGTGCCTGCGGCGTCGCAAAGGGTCTCCATCCAGGGCCTCAATGCAACCGGCCGATGTACTGGCTCGTTGTTTGGCCAGCAGCTCGAGCGGCCAGGCTCCAGCCTCAGTGACGCCACCGATACCATATATGGAAACAAAGCGCTGCATGAGCGGAGGTCTGCCTGCGGCGGCTGCTGTGAATCGCGCCTACGCGTCACCCACGTGCTGCCTCTCGCGATCTCCCGATTAGCGAGGCAGTCGCGCCACACTTCGCTCCGTTTGCAACATGGCGCACGAGACAGATTGTCCGCGCCAGCCAATACATCGTGAAATGAAAGTTTCCCAAGAGAAGCATGTCCGGCTGATCAACTAAACGCTAGGAAGAAGGTTCGCATGCAGCGGCCTCGACGAAACGCGAAGATTCGTGCACGCTTACGGAATGCATCAAAGTTTGGCACTACAGTCGAACTCGTACATATGGAACTCACATATAACGAATTATTTTGTGCATCGAACAGCCGTAAAATCCCCTTGAAAATGTTTGTATAAAATATTTATTTCATATCGAATTACCTATATATCAAACTTTTTTGTGATCCCCTTCAGATTAGATATATCCGGGTTCGCGCGCGCGCGCGCGTGCGTGCGTGCGTGCGTGCGTGCGTGCGTGTGTGTGTGTGTGTGTGTGTGTGTTTGTGTGTTTGTGTGTTTGTGTGTGTGTGTGTGTGTGTGTGTGTGTGTGTGTGTGTGTGTGTGTGTGTGTGTGTGTGTGTGTGTGTGTGTGTGTGTGTGTGTGTGTGTGTGTGTGTGTGTGTGTGTGTGTAAGCCCGTGCTAGTGCCGAGAGCCAAGTGATGCGCAGATGATTACTACACAAACGTCGTTGCCACCCCCCCTTTTGTTTTAGCCAAATTACGGCTGTAAATGCGAAGTCAACATATCCATTCTCAGCGCTGGACGTTTCTTCGCCCGGCCCGGCCTTATCTGCCGGTAGCTCCGTGGCAAGGCGCCCCTGTCAGTTGTCGAAGATGGCGGCTGTGCTTCACACGTCCACAGCATACGAGCAATGAAATGAGAATCGTTTTCTATGGAGCAAGGGACGAACCGCCCATCGAAGTCTACAGGGAAATGCAGCCCATGTATGGGAAGAGGTGTCTCGCTTTGAGAAGTGTGAGGTGGTAGTGTTGTGAGCTCGCAAAAGGCCGTGAAGACTTGCATGACAATGAGCGTTCCGCGTGCGTCGCTGACTGACTACATTTCCCGCGTGGATGCAGTGGTAAAAGCTAATCAACGTGTGTACCTCAAGGACATTTCCCGGGAGCTTGGCATTCCGTATGGGCGTGTTTACGACATCGTTCATGGTTCCTTAGGGTACCGGAAGGGTTCATGTCGGTGGGTGCCAAAGCAGTTGGATGACATGATGAAAGACAAGCGAATCATTGCTTCAAAGAATCATCTGTAACGTTATACCGAGGAGGGTGAAAGTTTCCTGGACCGCATTGTTACTGGCGATGAAACGTGGATACTGCATTTCACGCCGGAATCGAAGCAGCATAGCATGGCTCGGAAACATCCGGATTCGCCTGTGACAAAAAATTCCGTTCAGCGCCATCTGTTGGGAAAGTGAGGTTAACTGTCTCCTGGGATCGCCGAGGGCCGCTCCTGCTGGATTTTATGCGATGCCGACAGCAGGATTCTGTATTTTGTCCAGAATGTATTTTTCATGCTTGAAAAGACATTTCCGCGCGAACATTGCGAACTTGGGCTTCATTTCGTGGCAACGCCCATGCACCGGGAGTCACATAACGCAAGGAGCCCCATCCGAGCACAAAGTTTCAGGGGCGTTTTGATGGCGAGCGGGCTCGTCGCGGCATCTCGCGGAGGCCGCGGAATCTACAGAGCGCATGGATTGAAATTCCAAAACTTTATGGGTATAAAGTTCTCATAAACTTTTGATGCGAAAGGTGCACTGACATTTCCAAAGTCGTACATCGGACCATACAATGAGACAAGCGAAATCAGTACGCTATCAGACAAGTTGACAAAGCATGCAGTGAGGTACGATGAGACGAAGCGTTGTGGTGGCTCATTTGTGCCGTCATGTCACAGAAAAGAATATGATTTTTTCCCCCGCGCCAAAGCATCCATGTCAAGGCACTAAAGTCAGCAAATGTAACTATGTTCTTATTTATTTTCCTACTTTGACTTTTATTCGCGAGGACACATTGAGTCTCTTCAATTTTCTTGTTCTCGCTACCCGCGGACTGCCAGAGCCAGCCAGAGCGCATGCATCTTTCTCGTGTTGCCCCGACTACCGCGCGGCGCACTGCGATGCGCGTTCGTTTTTCTCTGGCCGAGTGGATTTTCGCCTGGAAAAGTTTTGGACGCTTTCCGGCTAGCAGACGAGAAAAAGAAACAGTGGTCGTTCGCCGCCATCACTGTGGGGACTCGACGGATTGCAACGCGTTCGCTTGAGGGCATCGCCTTCACTTCGATGTTATTGCAGCCTCCTTCGGAAAGTCTTTTGTCTTGCCGGTGTAGGAGACTGAACAGTATGCGTACGGTTCTCTGTGGACCGAGCATCTCACGTTTTCTTCGATATTCCTTCGGTAGCCACATAGGAGCCCAAAGTAGGCATTCGATTGTGGCCAACACGCTTACCTTTGCGTTCTTTTTTTTTTTCATTACGGTGCCCATGCCCCACAAGGGAAAAAAAAACATTGTGGCGGCGCAGCGAATTGTCGCATGGTGAAAGTTCGAGTTTGTTACTTCTTCTTTTGCAGAAAGTAATAGGCAACGGAACTCTTCATTTGCCGGATACTCTTATTATATTACTGAGATAGCTATTATACGGACACTCCAGGCGCATTCCTGCCGTCGCCGTCACGTTCCGTATAAACTCCAAGGGCGATAACATCGTCACCGCGCGCCGCATACTGTATGCGCGAGTGAAAGCGGGGGGGGGGGGGGGGAGGTATGGGTGAGCCGACGATGGTGGCTCAGTCTGGTGTGCGCAAGGGAGAAAAGCGGGAAGGAAGCGCCGCCTTCCGTCGCGTGCGATGCATCAGGAAGAGTGGAGGGAGAGGGGGCCCGCCTAATGATTGTGTGATCTGGGAATCTTTGATTGCGAAACATGTTCATTTGCCTTGTTGGACGCATTATATATAGTGACTTTTGCTTAGATACGTGGATTTATTGGATACTTGCGCTTATATTTAAATATCTTGTTGCGTATATATGTAGTGAACTTTGTTTCCAGTGACACTTTTTTGCCCTTTATGAAGCCGTATCTTCGCATTTATGTATTCCATTGTATCTTCGCATTTCTAATGTATATATTGCAGAACTCCTGCATTTTATATGTGCTCTCTGTTGCGACTATCATTTCGGTGCAATTACCATACACGACTGATGACAGCTACTCCTGCGCAATACATTGGAACGAAAAATAGCGTCATTGAGGTTTTTCCCTAGCTGTTGCATATGCACAAATATGTAAACAAGGTTCTTGAATTGCAAAGTTTCATTAAAATATTTGTCCTCAATTTGAAACGTGAAGGCAATTTCATGGCCTTCATGTTTTTCATATCAGTTTCATGCACTGCTTTGCTGGTTTCGAACTGATATAGTTCTAAACTTCGTGTGATATTTTCTTTACTTATTAAATAGACAAAAAAACATGGAAGCATAGATATCACTTATTTCTGGCACAATTTTTTGGGACATACGAATATATTCTTTTATGAAAAAATACATATTTTGCATGTCTTGACATTGCGTAGCGTTCAAGAATTCATTTGCAGCATCTTTGGCAATGGCAATGCAGTTACTATTCATGTATTTGATTCCTCGACAAATTCTCTAAGGAGCAGGTCGAGCTGGAACGTGAGCCGCCCCCGAACGAAATTTCTGGCTACGCCACTGGCCGACGGTTATTGTTCCACAGTGTCACGTCTGCTGGCTGCCGTCAGGCGAAAACGTCGAGAGATTCTCGATGTCGACAACGCGGTTATCTTCAATGACAATAGGGATGTTAGTAGTATCAGATGAAGACCTAATGACATTGAATGAAGAAGAACTCCTGGATGGATGGAAGGACCACGGCGTAATCTATGTACAGCGCGTCAAAATCAGACGAAATGACAATGAAATCCCAACAAAGCATTTAATACTCACTTTCAGCTCAACTACTCTACCCAGGACTCTTGAAACCGGCTATGTAAAACCTCATGTTCGGCCCTACATTCCGAACGCGCGATGTTGCTTCAAATGTCAGAGATTTGGTCACGCATCCCAGAGCTGCCGAGGACAGCTTATGTGCGCAAAGTGCGGCACAACCGGTCACTCTGATGACGACTGCAATAATGAAGTACATTGTGCGAACTGCGACGGCAGTCACCATGCATACTCCAGAGCTTGTCCAGCCTGGAAGAAAGAAAAGTAAATAATTACTGTAAAATTTAAGGAGGACATAACATTCCGTGAAGCCCGACAAAAGGTTTCCTTGTTATTTTCACTGAAAACAACTTTCGCTGAAGTGGTGCAACGGGGGGCGGCACCACAACAGCCTCTGGCGGAAGCCCGGACCACGCGCCTAGCGTGCCGAGGCTAGCGCCACCCGCCCCTACGGTGGGAGCAGCCAGCACTGCCCTGCCATCTCTCAAACTGTTCACACCAGTGGCCTCTTCAAGCTCCGGCAGCAGCCAGGGCAGCGCAGAGGCCACAGGGGTCTTGTCGACCTCCGGCCCGGTGGGGACGAAGACTTCGTCGCTTGAGATGAAGCCTACGCGACGCACACATCGCTTTCTGAAGCGGGTGTCCAGTGCCTCGCAAGAGGCTATGGACACCAGTCCAAGCCAAACGGCGCAGGTAGCGTGGAAGGAGCGGCGACGTTTTCTTGACCGCTCCAAAAAAGACAAAACACCAATTACAGGGCCTAACAAAGGCTCTGTAAAGTAATGTCACCCTCCTCCCTTTTGAGACACACAGCACAATTTTTTCTTTCAACATGGACGACATCATACAGTGGAATGTTAGAGGACTATTAAGAAACCTAGATGACGTCCAAGAAATTCTCTGTAAGTTTAAACCTAAAGTGCTGTGTGTGCAAGAAACCCACCTAACTTCTAAGCACACTAACTTCCTCCGACAATGCATGACTTTCCGGAAAGACCGCGAGGATGCTGTCGCATAATCTGGCGGTGTAGCCATCATTGCTTACAGAAGTTTAGCGTGTCAGCATTTGAAGCTCCAAACGGCCCTTGAAGCCGTGGCCGTTCGAGCCGTACTTTTAAATAAACTCATCACCATCTGCTCTTTGTATATACCACCACATTATCAGCTTCACAGACGCGACTTAGAATTACTAATAGATGAACTCCCAGAGCCCTACCTGATTCTCAGTGATTTTAATGCACACAGTTGTTTGTGCGGTGATTCACGCTGTGATGCGCGAGGTCGTGTCATTGAACAGGTGCTTTTTTCCTCTGGAACATGTCTCTTGAATACGAAGGAGCCCACATATTTTAACCTGGCCAACAAGTCATACTCTGCCATAGATCTTAGCATTTTATCGCCGACGCTTTTACCCTATTTTAAATGGAATGTGCTTAACAACCCGCATGGGAGTGACCACTTCCCAATAATCCTAACTACGCCGAAACAAGATCAACTTAGCCCGCAGGTCCCTCGGTGGAAGGTTGACTCAGCCGATTGGGAACGGTACCGAACTCTTACACACATGACTTGGACTGAAATGTCCGGTATAACCATAGATGATGCTGTTGCATATTTTACAGCTTTTATACTTGATGCCGCCTGTAAATGTATTACTCAAGCGAGCGGCATGGGTTCCAAGCGGCGTGTTCCCTGGTGGAACGATGCATGTAGGCAAGCACGGAGGAACCAGAACAAGGCGTGGGCGATGCTTCGTGATTCTCCAACAGCAGAAAACCTGGAAAACTTTAAACATGTCAAATCCCAGGCAAGGAGAACGCGCCGTCAAGCAAGACGAGAGAGTTGGGGAAAGCTTATATCAAGCATCAACTCGTACACAGATGAAAGAAAAGTCTGGAATAGAGTAAGGAAAGTTAATGGGCAACAAACGCAACAAACGCAACAAACGCAATGGGCAACAAACGCATTTAGTAAATAGCCACGGAGAAAGCCTGGAAGATCAAGCCAACTTTCTTGGTGCACATTTCGAACATATATCCAGCTCCTCACACTACTCCGAAACCTTCCTAAAGTGCAAAACACGAATAGAGGAGCAAAAGTTAGAAAGGAAATGTGGAAAAAGTGCGGCGTGCAACGAACCATTTTGCATAGCAGAACTGCAGACAGCACTGAACTGTTGTAATACATCCGCCCCAGGTTCAGACCACGTAATATATGAGATCTTAAAACAACTACCATCCGAAACACAGAAAACCCTCCTTTCCCTTTACAACGTTATATGGTTTTCCGGCGAGATCCCCTCTGTTTGGAAGGAGGCTATTATAATTCTAATTCTGAAGCACGGGAGGGATCCTTCCGCGGTATCAAGTTACAGACCTATAGCGCTAACAAGTTGCCTCTGCAAAGTATTCGAAAAAACGATTAACTGTCGCCTACTACACTTCCTCAGTCAAACAAATTGCTCGACCCATACCAGTGCGGGTTCCGGGAGGGTCGATCTACTAGTGACCATCTTATACGTATCGAGGCACGCGTATCCGTGAAGCGTTTGTCCATAAGCAGTTTTTCTTATCGGTATTCCTTGATATGGAGAAAGCCTATGATACTACGTGGCGGTTCGGGGTATTGAGAGACCTCTCACACTTAGGTATATGTGGTAATATGTTCTATGTTATCGAAAGTTATCTGTCTAATCGCACATTTCGTGTTCGAGTGGGCAATGTTTTGTCACGGAAACTTGTACAGGAAACTGGAGTGCCGCAGGGCGGGGTTCTCAGCTGCACGCTTTTTATAGTAAAAATGAATTCTCTTCGTCTACACATACCACACAACATCTTCTATTCAACATATGTTGACGATGTGCAGATAGGATTTCAATCAAGTTCTCTCGCAATCTGTGAGCGACAGGTCCAGCTTAGTCTTAACAAGGTCTCCAAATGGGCTGGTGAGAACGGGTTCAAACTGAACCCACAAAAAAGCACCTGTGTCATTTTCTCTAGAAAAAGAAGCCTGCACCCTGATCCTGAAGTTGTGTTGCATGGTGAGCGTCTGCCTGTAAACAGGGAACGTGAATTTTTAGGCATAATTTTAGACGCGAAATTAACCTTTGTACAGCACATAAAGTATCTGAAAAACAAATATATGAAAACAATGAATATCTTAAAGGTGCTGTCACGCGCAACCTGGGCCAGTGATAGAAAATGCCTCATGAACTTGTATAAAAGCCTCATACGCACACAACTAGACTATGGAGCCATAGTTTACCAGTTGGCTACTCCAACTGCTCTAAAGATGCTAGACCCTGTCCACCACTTAGGAATTCGCCTGTCCACAGGCGCCTTTAGAACAAGCCCAGTGGAAAGCCTGTACGTTGAATCGGATGAGTGGTCACTTGATCTGCAGAGAACATATTTGTCTTTCATGCATTTTCTTAGAGCGAACGGAAACAGTCAGCACCCCGCGTATTACACTATAAACGATTTGTCCAGTTGTCAACTTTTTCGCAACCGGCCCACAGTGGCACAGCCTTTCTCACTGCGTGTTAGAGACATAGCTGAAGAAACAAGGGTTCCACTGCTTGAATACCGCCTTATGCCCCCTGCTACACGGCCCCCTCCGTCAACAACCAGGCCAAACACACGATAGTTTGGGTGCCGGGACATACCGACATTACGGGAAATCAGGAGGCCGATAGGATAGCTCGAGGGCACGCAACAAACCGAGCATCCAACAATCCCGACCCCGCTGAGGAACCCGAGCCGGTAGCCCAAAGCTATTCAGAGATACTAAACTACTACAGAGGCATCAGACGAAAATACCCGCCCTCTCACAAACAACTAAATAGAGAAGATGCCGTAGCATGGCGACAGCTACAAGCGGGAACATTCCCGTGCCTAAACATGCTAAGCAAGATCTACCCCATGCAGTACGAGAGCAAGTGCCCATGGTGTGGAGACAAACCAACCCTATACCATACCACATGGGCTTGCCAGAAAACAGAAGGGCTAGCCATAATAAAAAACCCGAGTGCGGAACAGTGGGAGAGGATGCTATCCAGCGACATCCTGAAAGTACAACAAGGACTAGTAAGGCGTGCACGCAGGGCAGCTACCCTCAGCGGAGCCCTGGACTAGGGGAACCGACCCTGGAGAGAAGATGGAAGACTCCATCTGAAGCCGCAAAAACCACTGCAAAATAGAGCAAATAAACGTTTTTCATCATCATCATCCGTGGCAGTGGCAACCTATACACTGTGATACATATTTCGTAGCTAACGAGAAGAGAGGGGGTTGACCGAGGGGCCCGATTTTTATTAGTCATATCATAAGAAGCCAACAAACACTGACACCAAGGACAACATAGGGGAAATGTACATGTCCTTAATAAATGAAATGAAGAAACGATAAATTAATGGAAATTAAAGTGGATGAAAAAACAACTTGCCGCAGGTGGGAACCGAACCCACAACCTTCGCATTTCGCGAAGGTTGTGGTGGCGCTGGCTTAACACTCCCAAGGTTCTACTAGGACACATGAATACCCAAGAAAGTGGATGGGGAAACAGCGCTGCGGTAACTCAATTGGTAGAGCATCGCACGCGAAATGCGAAGGTTGTGGGTTCGGTTCCCACCTGCGGCAAGTTGTTTTTTCATCCGCTTTAATTTCCATTAATGTATCGTTTCTTCATATCATTTATTAAGGACATGTATATTTCCCCTGTGTTGTCCTTGGTGTCAGTGTTTGTTGGCTTCTTATGATATTTCGTAGCTGTTAGACAGCGAGCGCCTATCGCGCATATACAAATGTATTTCCTCGTATTACAGCACAAATACTCCTCTCCTGAATTTTTTACAGACGCATCGAAGTGTAATTCTGGCGTATCTTACGCAGCGGTCGGTCAATCATTTTCGGATGCCGGTGTTCTGCATCCTAACACAAGTATTTTCACAGCAGAGGCCTACGCGATATTGGCCGCCGTTAAACACATTAAATAATTTAATATCCCAAAGGCAGTTATATACACAGACGCTTTGAGCATCGTAAACGTTTTGAAAACTGTCAAGAAATATCAAAACCCTATAATTCTATCTCTTTACTCAGCATTACTAACCACCAAGCCGCATATCGTGGTATGCTGGGTACCGGGGCACCGAGAGATAGACGGAAAAGTGTTGGCTGACCAGCTAGCCACATCCGTCCACACGAACGCTTCCAACACTTCCACGACTGTCCCTGTAATGGACCTAAAACCCGCAATAAGAAAAAAGCTAAGGGCTTTCTGGCAGCGCTTGTGGGAAAAGGAAACAGAAAATAAACTACATGTTATCAAACCGTATCTTGGCAACTGGCCGCCGGTATCAAAGAACCGCCATACAGAAGTAACACTTTGCAGACTTAAGATAGGAAACACATACAGCACACACGCATACCTCTTGTCCGGTGGCGATCCACCCACGTGTGATAAATGTGGTGAGCCACTTACCGTGCTTCACACCCTGCTGCAATGCACTGAATTAGACGCTCATAGGAAAAAGCATTTTCCGTTACCACACCGGCAACAAATTCCACTTCATCCTCTAATGATCATAGGTATAGAACCTCTTTTTAAATATCAATTCTTGTTCGAATTTTTAAAAGATGTACGTAGTTTTCATGTTATAGCACCAGGAAATCCGTAGCACGGCCTCTTAACTGAGGTTTCTCCTGCGATAGGTGTATTAAAAGAAAACACCTGCCTCTCAGCCTTTGGGCTCAAAGGCCTCCAGGAGGCATAGATGCTATTTCCATATTCTTGCATTTTAACCCCATGATCACTTATCACGCGTACTATATCCATAGACCACTACATGTATCACTATCATAATTTTATACTATATATTATTTTACGCTTCCGTGATAGTGATTGATTTTAGGCCACTTTACAGCCATGTTACATCCCACCATCGCAATCACAAATCAGCGCTTAACACAACATTATTAGTCATGGCGCTCTTTGGCCATACCTGGCTCTTGCGCCGCTAAACGACATACTAAACGACACACATCCATCCATCCATGACAATACGAGGCCACATGTGGCAGTCACAACCGCCGACAAGCTCCGGTCATTTCACTGGGAGAGTCTAGACGAACTACCATACAGTCCGGACCTCGCCCCTAGTGATTTCCACTTTCCCGGCCCGCTGAAGAAGTTCCTGGCAGGACAGCGATTCACGTGCAACGATGAAGCCAAGACAGCAGTTCGACGGTGGTTCCACAGTCAGCCGGACGAATTCTACCACATGGGCATCTCAAATTTAGTGCTGCGATGGGACAAATGTCTGAACCGGTGTGGGGACTATGTGGAAAAAAAGTGTAAAGTACGTAGAAAAGTACGTGTATTTGTAATTACCTGTATGTACCTTATTTTGGCTAATACAAAATATGGGGCAAATACTTTCTGATTCGCCCTATGGTTTGTATCTCGTACCTGTGGGTTGACCGTGTAAAGAAAAGAAAGGAAAGAAATATCGACAAAAAGGCAATTATGACTGACTCAGGCGGCAAGAGGAAACAAGGTCGACCTGAGAACAGGTGATAAGACAATCTAGAAAGATTTCAACACAAACAAGCAGAAGTCGGAGTGCGTGACTTGTACAGCTAAGTGGAAGAAACTCGTCAAAAACAGCAACCGTATAGAGAAATGGGATATATCTGACAATAAAAGACCTTCTTCAAGAGCACCTCTTTTGCTTCTGAACCGCCGTGCTGCGTCACAGAACGATTGCAGCCCGAGCCGCGCTTGGCATCGCTGCGTGCGTATGATAATCAGATAAAATCATAGAATCATTTGAGGCCAGTTATTTCTGTTTACAGGGCTATACTGAAATGTTAGAACCTGGAACTGGACTTTTATGAAGGTTTTCTTCAACTTTTCAAAATAAACGTGCGCATGTGTAACTAATATTAATGGAGTTAATTAATGTAATTTGTTTAGTTATTGAATAGATAGCGTTGAATTTTCTTGCAGATGATGTCCGCTTGTGTAGATAGAGCAACTTTTGCGGGCTTTTTTTTGTGTAAGTGTTCGAAGGAATCTGTGAATCAACGTTTTTCCTGTACAGATACCTCAACAATCTCCCAGCCCATTCACTTTCTTCCATATTCCTCGGTCGTTCTTCATACTCAATTTTACTGCGAGCTTCCCTCACTTCAAAACTAGTCCAGCCCATATCACCCTGCACAGCTGAGTAGCGCTACCGCCATCTGATGAGGCTGAAATGAACTCGCTTCGGCGCAGCCGTGTCCGCGGAGATGCGGCAGCCGCCACGCCCATTTCAAACGTGTCCTAAGGGCCCCGGTAGCGAGGCTAGGCGCTTTGACGACCAGTAAAGTTAAGTTTCGGCTTGCTGAAGTAAAATTATAGAAATATTAGTAAAGCGCTACATGTGGTTATCTATGTGAAGCTGAGCTTTAATAAATGGGTAATGAAATATCATGCAACTAGATGCGATGCGTACAATTGCGTTCATTTTCTTCCTGTGCAACGTGTAATCTCACGCAACGTTTATGTTTATGCACCGAACAGGTCACAACATGAACCACATGCAATGTTTATGTTTATGCTCTCTGTTTACAAGTTGGGCCGAAATGCTCCCACCACATCAGGTGGATGCACAGTGTGAGACGCCGACGCAGCGATGGCACGAGGACGAAGGCGATGTGTGATGTTTGTAGAAGACACGTGTGTAAATACAATCAAGAATTATATACCCTTTGACCAGAGTGACACACACCCATTCTGGAGGATTGGCTAAAAATGGACACGTACCCAACGGAAGTCGTATGCAGTAGTCCAAGAAATGGGTAGCACATACATGAGTAAATTTAAGAAAAATCGAAAATTCCGTTGAACATCATGCTTCATTCCATTAAGAGGTCTGTTTCTTAAGAAATACCTATGAGCTTACATTTTATGTGCACGGTTTACATAATAAATTATTGTTTAACTACGCGGACCAGCGGTGCGTGGTACCATACTTTGTCGGCCAGCAGGCAGTGCTGCATAAGTTGGGTTTTTTGCCTGATGGGCTGGCGTACCGTCAGGTGAGAAACCGACGCCCCACGCTAAACACCAGGAATCTAGGCAAAGAAAACTTGGTTCTGAAAAACAAGCATAATTACGACTGAAGCAGCTCTTGCAGGCCTCCCACATCTCTTGCTCTCTGTAGTGAGCCTCTATCTAAGCTGCGAACCTTCCATCGCCGAACATATATCCCTTCAGAGAGGATTCCATTGACGCTATTGACTGCGTGTGTTTGCATATACCAATGCGGCATGCAACACCCGACTTACACCGTAGTGCATATAGCAGTGAATCGAACAAGGCGCACAAAAAGTTTTTAAAAAATGAATCTGTTCCAACTAGGCCGACTCGCAGTTATGCTTCAGAGATTAGAGGGCAGGCTTTAACAGAGGTCGTTGAACCGCAAGCGCAGTAGCACTTGCACAGCCTATACAGGGTGTCCCAGCTAACTTTAGCCAGACTTTAAAAATATGCGAATGCCACGTAGCTGGACAGAACCAAGGTAATTTTGTTTGCCGCGCTTGTAGATACTCAAGCACGTATCGGGCAACAGAAAGCTGTATCGGCGGTTTTTCATGGCGCTCTACAATTTTCTCATTGACATTTTTCATCTAATTATAATACTCGAGAAGTTCATTACATAATTAAGAGTAATTACGTAATTAGGCGGAATGAAAAAAGTAGTTTGAGTATCTCCAAGCGATGGCAAACAACATTTCCTTGGTTTTCTGTCCAGCTACGTGGCATTCGCATATTTTTAAACTCTGGCTAATGTTAGCTGGGACACCCTGTATACTAATGCGATGACAAATTCCCTCCATGCTGAGTAAACTTTCTCTTCTGACAGAGGCCTGTCGTCCAATTGGTTGAGCATGACCGAGAGCGATTGTCACTGTACTGTGGGCACTAGCACAGAACGTAACGTATTGTTTCCTCGTCGCAGCAGTAGTCACAGGCTGCTGTGTCGTCTATCCATATGCGGAAAGCGTAGGCACTGGTAAACACAACGCTTTTCTCTTTTTTCATTTTGCCCAGATAGAAATATGGCCGCCGCGGTCGGGGATCGAACCCACGTCTCGAGCTCAGCAGCGCAACGCCATAGCCACTAAGCCACCACGCTGGGTGACCGCGTCGCGTCTCTTCGGGGAAGTCTTGATGGAAATCGAAGGCTTAAAGCAGGATCCAGGAAATATAATCGGGCATGCCTGAAAAGCGCTTCCTTCATTTTCCAACGTGGTGCATTGGGGTGCAAATATGCGGACCTTCTTTGCAGCGTCTGTCCTAGAATGCCGGTCTGAAATGTGGTGGCATGGGCATGGCATGGCATTAAATGTGGTCTTCTGCATGGGCTAAACAATGCGGCTAGACTGGCTCTCAGAGAAGTTGCGTCGCATTAAAATAGACCAGGCGGTAGGCGAAGGAGCAATCAAGGGTCAAGTGAGTACAAGCGTATTGACAAAATGCATTTTGTTGCACTGTATTTATTACTTTAAATTATTATCAATTTGGTATTTGTGCAATATTACTGTGGCATGAAATCGAGGGCTTGACAACAGCTCATCTGGTTGGGAATGAACTTTGCATAAGAAAGACACTGACTACAGTCAAAGTGAAAATATTGTGGTGGTTGTTGCCTTTCCTGTGCTTTTGTGAGGGCACGTAAAATCAACCTTCCAGGATTGTAAACATGGTAAGTATAGCTAACTATAGCACCTGCGAAGCTGAAACAAGAGTGGACACTGAATGTCTGCACCGCAACTACAGCTTGTACGTCACAGTCTATGTCGGGGCTGCGTCGACTTTTGGATAGGCGCTGATAAATGCGGTTTCCCTCTTGGGAGGTACCCAAGGAATGCCCTTGGCCGTGTTGAGATGTAACAAATGTGCACAACCTCAACTTTCGATATACATGTCGTCCAAGTGTGGTGATTTCCAGTCGGTGCTCTAGACCTTGGTTTTGACTCTCTCTGCTTCCTCCTGAGTCTGCTGAGGCAAGTGCATTTACGGTGTATCCGCATAAGTCTAGATTCAGGAAGGCCTGCGATTTCACACATGCCATCATTGCCGATAGTTTATAGTTCCTGCATTTGGCGTTTGTTGAACGCATTAAAATTATATACATTTGCGGCTTCCTTATTTGAGCCACTTTTTGAGGGAGTGGTTGCAAGTTAGTGAAGCTCTTGGTGCTTTAACATAGGTTTAACGGAGAACAGAGAGAGAGAAAGAAAAAAAAAACGTTCGTGCTGACAATTCCGCGTTTTTAACATACAAGATGGCAGCCATTGAAACAAAGTAAAATAAATTGACATATGGAGCCTCTGAAAACCTTAGGACGTGTGTGATCAGGGCAAGTTAATTTTTCAGATAGGAGGCATGCGATCTCCAGGAGAGGTCGCGATCTATCATTACTCCTATAAAGTGGTGAGTCTGCTCGCAGGCGATTACTTGTCTATTAATTCTAACGAGGTACAGTCTTAATGCATTGCACGCGAAAGCAACCGCAGAGCACTTCTCAGAGCACAACTTCAGACCTCGTGCTCGAAGATAATCTGACGTTAATGTGGCCACTTTCTGGAGTCTGGCACGGATTTAGGGACGCGAGATTCCAAGTGTTCAAATACAGATATCGTTTGCGTAGATCAACACATAAATGGATTACGGAAGGGACTCAACAAGGTCGATGATCGCCAGGTTAAAGAGCGTGGGGCTCAAGACTCCATATTGAATGAATGAATAAATGAATGAATGAATGAATTGCACTTGCCAAAACCACGATTTGATTGTGAGGCACGCCGTAGAGGGGGCCTCCGGATTAATTTGGACCACGAGGGGGTCTTTAACGTGCCCCAAATGCACAGGACCATGGGCGTTTTTGCATTTCACCCCCATCGAAATGTGGCCGCCGCGGGCGGGATTCGATCCCGCGACCTCGTGTTTAGCAGCGCGACACCATAGCCACTAAGCCACCACGGCGGTACATTGTACACCATGGCAGGCATCATGTCGTGTCGTCATACCATCTTCTGTTTGCACAAGGGACCTCTCGTTCAAATAGCTGAATATGCATCTAAAAAGAAGGCCACCAAGCAAACACACCCCAAGGCGTCAATGTTGTCGTAAGCGCCTTTAGCCCACAAGAACGTCCATGCGGACAACCTTTCTAGTTCTTTTTTTCTTGCTTTCCGGAATAAAGATCAATAACATTGTCTATACATGAACATCCTCGTCGAAATCCTGCCATAGTGCTAGGGCTTGCAGGTCCAAGTGATGAGAAACGTCTGCACACTGCCAGCGCCACTTGCAAATCCTCGATGAAAAACAGATTGTCCATACGAGAATCTCGCAAGGCTGGATCTTCACACATATCAATTAAGGTGAACGAGGACAGTTGGCTGGTAACCTTCTAACAAAAGGCTTCGTCTACCGGCGTTACGTCAATCTCTGCACGAGCATAGAGGAGGGGAGGGATGTTGCTTGCTGCAGGCGGACCTAGCCTTGCAAAAGTTGGCGGCAATTGCTCCGCCTGAAGGCAACTTATAAACCGCGATACGGTCTGAAACACTTCTCACTACAACTAAAAACACCAGGTTCCAAAAACAAGTTGACTCGGAGCCCCATACATTGCGCGTTTTCAGAACCACGGCGACCCATGTATACGGCTCACCATTCACTTCCCAACCCTGTATTGGTTCACCATTCACTTCCCAACCCCGTATTCAGGGAGGACCTTTAGGAGGAGCCGAAGCACCTCCCTCCTAAATACCCTATGTCCTCGCGGGAACAAAATATCACTTGCACTGGAGGGTGGTGCCGTCTTGCGCTTGAGTTCGTCTATTAATTTCTTACGTTCTGCTTCAAATTCAGGAAACTTTAGTGCATAATGTTCAATGGCACCAAGACCTTGACAATGTACGTACACACGACTATGATGGGCCAAGTCTTATTTCGCACCGCCAAGTTGGAGTTTGCGCTGACCCTGTGCGGATGCGATACAGGAGGGCGCCATCACTTATCTTAGGCCCTTTGTTACACAAGGTTGTTGAAGTGGAGGCTACAACGAACGGAAGTGGCTTAGGAGGGCCTTCTTGTGTCGCTTTGTGTGTTCTAGGGAGCCTTCTTCGTTGGCTTGAATTGCAGCTCTTTACGCGCAAGACTGTCAGTGGTCTCGTTGCCTGCTTCGCCGATATGGGAAGGTACCCATTGGAACGCGAAGGTAAATCCGACTTTCTGTAATTCTTTAACAGCATGCAATGCACGCTGACTGCACTTCTCGAGGGGAGACCCGCGCAGTAATAGTTGCAGCACAGCCTTGCTGTCTGAAAAAATTAACTACAGGCTGAGGCTAATAGGAATTCAGTTTCCGCAAGGCTGCTGCAATGGCGACACTCTCACATGCGGTAGAAGACACTACGTGGTCAAGTCTAGCAGCCTACGTGACATTGAGGGTCCGTGACAGAGCCGTCGGTGTACAACTGCAGATGTCTGTCATGGTGGTGGTAACAACTTTATTGAGACTCTGCTCAGTTATGATCTGGCAGGCCCGAGTCCTAGAATGGCCCCTCACGAGGAGCGACCCTTTCGGCCCAGGCAACGAGGGCTTTTTGTACAGACGTGGGAAGAGCTGCTCAGAACGCCGGATGTCTGTCATACATTCTGTCGAAGTGTCCTACCACCAAAGATTTTACCTCTGCTACACGTGCGCGTGGCTTGGTGCGAATATGCCGAATGGTAATATGACACTCAACACACTTAATTCATGTACTTGGCCTGCAATTTGCTAAAAAATTAGACCGTCAGAAACCACTGTGGTCATATGAGAGTGTGTACCACCGTGGTGAAAAGCCAGATAGAAGGGTTTGCACTGTTCTGATTATGTTCGAAGAGCCCCCTCCAGAGCCCCCTCCAGGCAGAGCCCCCTCCAGGGCGATGCCAAAGCCCAACCCACCCACTAATGTCTCATTACCAGATTTATGTCACCAAAATCATTTGATGTTTCTTTTGAGTTGTCTCTATCTTTTCACTTCAAATTTTATTGTGGCTAGAAGCTTACTGCATCATTATTGGCGCGGGCGTGCACGGCTTTTAATTCATGTTTTCGTTTTATTTCTGCAAATCCTGAGAATAGGAGGACAAGCACATTAGAAGCACCAGCGGTGGCTACGTCACCCATATTTTCTAACTTCAACGTTGTTTGTTAGTTTCCACTGTAAACACCATGCACAACACAATATATTTAAATATATACGCAGGACAAAGTTTATTATATTTCTTAAAGACAAGGAGGTAGTCAACTAACAATTATTTCTAATGGTATGAATGGCCTATATGCCTAGAGAATGGATATGTTGCTGTATGTTCACCTCGCTTCAAATTGCTTTGCGTGCTTTCGGAGCGCAGCAGGCACCCGTTCCTGCGGCGAGCGTCGGCGGCGGCGTAACCGAGCGAACGAGCACAGCGAAAGATGAAAGACGCGAGCCACGAACGGCGGAGACCAATGAGAGCGGCCTCTCCAGTGACGTGCCTGCGGGAAACTGGTTTCATGCGGACCCGCCCGACCACTCGATGTGTACTCGTATGTGGTCTCAGCCGGACCGCTCGTTTCGTACTATCGTCTGCTCGCGACAGCTTTCGCTCGCGCTTGTTTGGTTTGCTTGGTTTCGTCTCGTTCGCGCTTGTTTCGATTGTCATGGTTTGAGATTGTTTTGTAACCCGATTGTATGCGTGACTAAAATTGTGTAGTACTTTCTGGAAGCCATGCGGAAACAGCGATTACACTGGAACCTTCGACGAGTCATGTTTAAAAGCCGACGAACTTGACCCGCAGACCAGATTTTCGACGATCGCCGACTCTGCTACATGTCTCTCTAATTCTTTGCCTCAGTATATCGCTAAATGAAAACACGCATAGGGCTGCGCTCAAATTTCGCGTTAGGGAGTATCGTCGGTGAATTTTTTGGCCCTGAAAAAAACCTGCAGACTTCAGTGACCCCTTGGCCGTCTTTTATCAAAGGCGTGTGAAATGCGCGTAAGTGATATGTGTCTCGGTATTGCTTCTCTTTCCAATAAGCAGTGCTAACGACTCATGAAAAAAGAAATGAAAAAGAAACCTAATAATTTACAACCTTTATTAGGAATGGGAACATCGCCACGCATTTGCATGCAGAGGTCATAAAATAGCCGGATTCATTTGAAATCAGAATCAATAGCAGTCATGCTCAGCAGCGCTTATACACGGACTCAGGAAAAGGAAAATGAAAGAGAATATATATATATATATATTGTCACGTGGTAGCGACGGTGAAGAAAGCAGCCAAACTGAGAAAGACGAAACTAGCGTTTTATAGGCCGAACTTGTGCCCTCAGAAACAGGCTACACTCAAAGAACGGCGACAGTGGCGAACACAGTCGGCGATTGTCGAAAATCTGATCAGCGGGTCAAGCGCTTCGGCTTTTATACATCAGTCGTCGAATGTTTCAGAGTAATCGCTGGGACCCACGTGCCTTCCACAAAGTTCTATATTATTCGCGTCGCGCACACATGCGATCAGATTACATATTATAAGGTTCGGTCACAGACAGCGGATGGAAGCATCGATAACATTCCAAAAACTGCCGATACATGCAGGTGCGTCCTACGCTGTGCGATAACATTTGTTAGGCAGTGAAACATGTCGCCCGATAAAGACGAACAAGTACACGTGTCAATACCCCCGCCCCCCTCATAAAAAGTATCGACCCGATGCTGCAAACGAAAGTAATAAAGAAAAACACCAGTAGCAAAGAGAACAACAAAATAAAGTTCGTCAGCGTCCGTAAAATGGTTTAAGACGCACCACGTGGACCACTTCAGATCGTGCGCGGCGCCGCTGTGAATGCGAAATGCCGTCTGGCACGACCTCATAGTCCAGTGCGCCAATACTTCGGATGACCTTGTAGGGTCCGAAATAGCGTCGCAATAGTTTCTCACTCAGTCCTCGTCGGCGTATCGGGGTCCAAACCCAAACACGGTCACCGGGCTGGTATTCGACGAAGCGTCGTCGGAGGTTGTGGTGTCGACTGTCGATACGCTGCTGGTTCTTGATCCGTAGGCGGGCGAATTGTCGAGCTTCCTCCGTGCGCTGGAGATAGGTAGCGACGTCACGATTCTCTTCGTCGGTGACGTGCGGCAGCATGGCGTCGAGCGTCGTCGTCGGGTTCCTGCCGTAAACCAGCTTAAACGGCGTGATCTGTGTTGTTTCTTGCACCGCCGTGTTGTAAGCGAATGTTACGTACGGCAGGACGGCATCCCAGGTCTTGTGTTCGACGTCGACGTACATTGCTAGCATGTCGGCGAGAGTCTTATTCAGGCGCTCCGTAAGACCATTCGTCTGTGGGTTGTAGGCAGTTGTCCTCCTGTGCCTTGTCTGACTGTACTGCAGAATGGCTTGGGTGAGCTCCGCTGTAAAGGCCGTTCCTCCGTCGGTGATGAGAACTTCTGGGGCGTCATGTCGCAGCAGGATGTTCTCGACAAAGAATTTCGCCACTTCGGCTGCGCTACCTTTCGGCAGTGCTTTAGTTTCAGCGAAGCGGTTGAGGTAATCCGTCGCCACGACGATCCACTTATTTCCTGTTGTTGACGTCGAAAATGGTCCCAACAAGTCCATCCCGATCTGCTGAAACGGTCGGCAAGGAGGCTCGATTGGCTGTAGTAATCCCACTGGCCTGATCGGTGGTGTCGCGTCACTGACAGTCTCGGCATGTCTTGACATAACGGGCGACGTCGGCCGTCAGGCGCGGCCAATAATACCTTTCCTGTATCCTCGATAGTGTCCGGGAGAATTCGAGGTGTCCCGCGGTCGGATCGTCATGTAGGGCGTGCAATACTTCTGGACGCAGCCCTGAGGGGACAACAAGAAGGTAGTTGGCGCGGACTGGTGAGAAGTTCTTCTTTACGAGTAGGTTGTTTTGAAGCGAGAACGAAGACAATCCTCGCCTAAATGCCCTAGGGACAACGTCGGTGTGCCCTTCCAAATACTCAAGAAGGTTTTTCAGCTCCGGGTCTGCTCGTTGCTGTTCAGCGAAGTCTTCCGCGCTTAATATGCCAAGGAAGGCGTCGTTATCCTCGTCATCTTGCGGCGGCGAGTCAATGGGGGCGCGTGATAGGCAATCGGCATCAGATTGTTTCCTTCCGGACTTGTAGGTTACAGTGATATCATATTCTTGCAGTCTTAGGCTCCACCGCGCCAGCCGTCCCGAAGGGTCCTTTAAATTCGCTAGCCAACACAAGGCGTGATGGTCGGTGATCGGGCGGCAGTCGGGGGCTCGCCAAATGTCCGTCTTCCTCGCGTAGGTGCGCTGGGCGACGGGTGGGCATGCTGGCGGCGGCGGACGACGGAATTGAGGCATTGCAGGGCCCTGGCGCGGTCGCGGAGGGGAACTTGACGGCGTGCGACGGCGGCGTATGGCATCGATTTTGGCTGGGGGCGCGGTAAATGTGGTTGCATCTAGGAACTCCAAGCGATCGCTGCACCTCTTCTTTCGCGATGTCGGCGATCGAGGCCACTTGAGGCTGCGACGAAGGGAAGACCTTGCGCAGATCTTCGCGCACAATGACCCTGATGGTCTCTTGCAGATCGTTCGTGGCCAGTGATTGAATTCCTGCATAGTTGGTAGAGTTCGCACGGCGGTTGAATTGCCGGTTCCGCATTTCGAGTGTCTTCTCGATGCTAGTGGCCTCGCGAAGGAACTCTTCTACGGTCTTCGGCGGGCTTCGTATCATTGCGCCGAAAAGTTCTTTCTTCACACCACGCATGAGTAGGCGGACTTTCTTCTCCTCGGGCATGTCCAGGTCGGCGTGGCGGAACGTTCAGACGGCTCATTTCTTCCGTAAAGATAGCAACGTTCTCGTTAGGTAGCTGCACTCGGGCGTCCAGCATAGCTTCGGCCGTTTCCTTGCGCACGACGCTCGTAAAGGTGCGCAGGAAGCCGCTACGGAACAGGTCCCTTGTTTTAATGGTCGACTCCCGGTTCTCAAACCACGTTCTGGCAGCGTCTTCTAAAGCGAAGTATATACATGCCGCAGTTTGTCGTCGGTGTCCCATTTGTTGAAAGTCGCGATTCGTTCGTAGGCCTCCAGCCAGGATTCCGGGTCTTCAGTAGCTGCTCCATGGAAGGTTGGTGGGTCCCGAGGTTGTTGCAGGATAACGGGGGACGCTGGGGCAGCCATTGGGGCTGTCTTGGCCACGATCTGCTTTGTCTTCTCAAGTAGAAGTCCGTGCTCTGGGGGCAGTCGTGGCAGTCTGCGGCTAGCACGCTGGTCTTGGGCGATGTTGGTTTTGTCCTCGGGCTTCGGGCTCGGATCGCGGCTTTGCGGGGGCGTTCGGTACATGAACGCACAAGCACCTCCACCAGATGTCACGTGGTAGCGACGGTGAAGAAAGCAGCCAAACTGAGAAAGACGAAACTAGCGTTTTATTGGGCGAACTTGTGCCGTCAAAAACAGGCTACACTCAAAGAACGGCGATAGCGGCTGTTGCAACTGGGTCGCAAGCCCCAAGGGTAGCGTTGGCGTGGCGGCCTGGGGCACAACTGGAAGCATCCGAAGGTCCTGGCAAAGCATGAGTCGACTGCTAACAGAACAACTTGTTTATTCTAGCATCGCAAAAGAGCGGCCGGTCAGGTCGACCGAAGTGGAGAGACGGGAGAGCACGTTACTCGACGGATGAATTCGGAGCCTCTCTCTTGGCGTCCGGGGCCAGCTGCTCTTATACTCTCGGAGTTGAGGGCAAGAAGGAACGGCTCTGGATGGGGCGAACGTGACGGCGCCGCTCGGGCACGTTGAGACTAGAAGGTGACGCATCCGCCAGGCCGGCGCCGGTCAGTCCTCCTCGCTTCACAGTTGGGGAGCTCCTCTCCCCGGCTGCCGCGCTTTGACAAGCGTGGGCACCAACATGCACACACACACACACGCACACACGAAGACACGTGGCATTGAAACATGCCTGGACGCGCTTGGCGGGGAGGCGTTGCGGCAGCGCTGAACGGGCCAAAATGTCCGCCGCTTTGAACGAAGCCCCGGCGTCCGTTGCATCCGCGCCGGCTATACCGCGCGTCGTAGGCGAAACGTAACACGGCGAA
This sequence comes from Dermacentor variabilis, assembly GCF_050947875.1. NCBI lineage: Eukaryota > Metazoa > Arthropoda > Arachnida > Ixodida > Ixodidae > Dermacentor > Dermacentor variabilis. The sequence continues at coordinate 232,967,238 of NC_134568.1, forward strand.
CACAGTCAGCAATCGTCGAAAATCTGATCAGCGGGTCAAGCGCGTCGGCTTTTATGAATCAGTCGTCGAATGTTCCAGAGTAATCGCTGGGACCCGCATGCCTTCCACAAAGTTCTACATTCGCTTCGCGCACACATGCGATCAGATTACATAATATAAGGTTCGGTCGCAGACAGCGGATGGAAGCATCGATAACATTCCAGAAACTGCCGATACATGCAGGCGCGTCCAGCGCTGTGCGATAACATTTGTTAGGCGGTGAAACGTGTCGCCAGATAAAGACAAACAAGTACATGTGTGAATATATATATATATATATATATATATATATATATATATATATATATATATATATATATATAGAGAGAGAGAGAGAGAGAGAGAGGTGAAGCAGTATTAGTGATAGCGAAGTATAAGACAATTACTCGAAGGAGGATTATACCACCGAGAGACGCCATATTTTTCGTGGCGCGAGAGAACTCGATCAGGCTGTGAAATTGAACTTTCTCTACCATGAGGTCTTGTAGATCCTCGTATAAGACACACACAGAGAGAGATATAAAACCATTTCGGCTGCTGAAGTGCAGGCTGGCTGGGCTCAGGTACCATTAAATAGGAGGCAGGAGATCCCAGCCAGTCTCCTCCTTACTGATAAAGTTCCAACCAATCAGCGGTGGCCGAAATGGACGGTCCACTAGGTGGACATTTACAGAATACCTCCCTCGCCTCAGGTGTCACGAGATCCATGAGGAGCACTGCGAATGTTTTGGGATGATGAAAAGAAGTTAGTTTCGCTCGACAGGCGAAACTTCCATTGATTGCGACAGCAAATTATTAGACAGCTATACGGATTAAGGTTAGTCGCCTTATCAGCTGCATAAACTGCTGTAAACATTCGATTACTAAATAAATTAATAAGCACGCTGTCATGCGCGCACACGAAGACACGAACGCATCCCACTCGATCACCGTGGACATTCACTCGCAAGGCTGGCATAATAAATAACGACAGCAGCAGCGAATGAATTACTCTTCATGCTGCCTTTCTCTTCAATGCGAACTATAGGCGCGCTAGAACACAGCGTATACGAAGCCATCACCTTATCTCGACCCGCCTATAGCTTCGAACCCGCCGCGGGTTGGCTCCAAGATAGGGCGCGCGCGGATGCACTCAGCCAGTCTAGGTGGCGTTGACTCAGCCGGAGCAGATGGGGCGATGCGCCACTAACCTGCCCCCACCCCAACTTCTAGCCCGCGCACGTCTCCCCTCTCCCCAAATTTCGCGCGTGGGTAGACGGCGCGCCTTCCTCCATCGAACACGCAAGACGCCGCCGCATCTATAGCCACCATCCTTCTCGGCTCACCCTCGCAAGTTTTCTCTCGCACCACGGTACGACTCGACAGGCTCTCTCCTCCTCGCTTCATTAGCACGGAGGAGAGAGCCTATCGAGTCCGACCGTGCTCGCACCTACAGCATACGGCGCGCGGTCGCGATGTTATCGCACTTGCGAGTTTGTGCGGAACATCACGGCGACGCCGACGGCGGAAATACGCCTGGAATGTCCATATGATTGGTATCGCAATAAAACTCCACCTGTCGCTGGGATATTCGTTGCCAGAAATGTGCCTTTTGCCGCTCCGATACCGTAACTGGGCGCTCACACAGCGCTGGAACACCGCCCACGTTTTTCTCGGCGCTCTCGTGACGAACAGCTCGCTGCGATGACCCGCTGAAGCGCCCAATCCATCGTCGCGCGTTTGTCGTCGGCCTACCGCAAGCGTCGGTAAGACGCCGAGACACGATTTTCGCAAGATGATACGAGGCGCGCACAGGCGGTCAACGCGTTGATGTAAATAAATCAAATGGGGCGGGAAGCTTCACCTGGGTGGTCCTTCGGGCGCACTTCGTGCGCCCAGTTTCGATATCAGAGCGGTCGGAGCGACAGAAGGCAAAATTATGTCAACGAATATCTCAACAATGGATGGCGTTTTTAAAACCGCGCAAATTGTTTTTGCCTCCTGCGGAGTCCTCCTTCAATACTACCATTGCAACAGTAATGTTAAAATGAGTAATTAAAAAGTTAATTACCCATTCTTAACTACCGAACGGTCTTGACGGTTATTCTGTCTACCAGCTAACGTCCGCCGTGCTGAAGGAGCGAATAGTGAATTAAGCATCGCCGCATCAGTCAAGTCCTTTTTTTTTTAAATCTGTTTCCATTAAAGTAGTTCACACGTGTATTCACCAATGATATTAGAGAGTTTTAGAATAGGGGCCCCAATAGTTTGGGGCCCCAAAGAGCTTTACGGGTGTTTTAGAACAGGACTTTGCGTTTGCGGATAGCGTCTTGCGCGGACACCGCCACTACGGCGTCAAAGAAAAGCTATTAGAAATAATTACATAAAATAAACAATTTATTATAGCAATAGTAATTTTGACTTGCATGTACTCGCGTTTAATTACAATTTAGAGGTTATTCTCTAAGCAGTATAAACAATTAGTTTCGCTTAGTTTTGAGCTAACCAACTTTAGGTGCCTTCACCAGCCAAGAATAGCCGTGTTAGGCCTATGATCCATAAAATCCACGATCAAATTCGGAATCAGCGCCGTCTAATGTATCAATCTTCATAACACACGCTAGCTGAGAGAAACCGATAACCGCAGTCACTTCTCCTAGCTTGCGAACTTCACGCGTTACCACGAATCGAACCCAGTTTGGTGCTAGGTTAGAGCCGTCGCTTCGATGGGTGTCACCATGTTTGCTGACGCAAAGCTTTTGGGGCAGTTGTTTGGGCTCCCGCTAAATCGGTGAAATAGCGTTCCCAACGCAAAACCCAAACACAGTTTGCATGCATCTCGCGCATGCGCAGTGGCTTCGACGCTATTTCTTTGGGGCCCCAAAACGTTTGACGAACCAAACATGGAATCACATAGTATGTACTAGCCGCCCCGATTATTTGACTGATTAGGCCACAATCGCATGCATCATCACTAGCTCTTTGAGGCGTCTGGCGCGTGCGTCACGTGTCAGTTTCTCGCACCCCTCGCGACAGCTAGCGCTTTCGCTCGCGCCTACAGCATAGGGCGCGCGGCCGCGATGTTATCGCACTTGGAATTTATGCAGAATATCACGGTGACGCCGACGGCGTAAATTCGCCTGCAGTGTTCATATAATTGAAGAAAATTAAAGTGCTATCAGTCTTCTATGGCAATACAGTTACTCAAAATACTCGCCATCAGATTCCATTACCTTGTGCAATCTGGTAAACACTTTTAGAGACACGTTTTCTGTTTATTTTCTCTGAGTGCTGCAAGATAACTCTCGTAGGAATGAATAGCTTCTTCGGGGCTTGAAAACATCTTACCATACGTGCATGCAGTGTTTCACTGTAGGGAACAGCTATAGGAATCAATTGCACATGGCCATGTCAGGACTGTAAGATCAGTGAGTCGTAAGTTTTACCTCTGTCGGCTCCAAAAACGTAAGCATGACGTTGGGTGTGTGCGCAGGCGCAGTGTCACGGAACAAGATGATCTCCCTCAGTCCTGTCCTTCGTAGCCATTCTTGCAGCTTGCTGAAAACTTCGAGGCGGCATACGTACCGCTTTGCCGGTCACATTATACTTTGTTCCTCAAGAGGAAAAGTCGTGACATGGCCTGCTGTTTCCAAGAAAGACGTCCCCATTCTATGGCTGACAGTTTGTAGCCACTTCGCTTTCGTTGATGGTCCTACCGTTGACCTGTAGTTATTCTGTAAATTCTGTAAATTGTTCTGTAAATTATTCTGTAAAGTTCTCGCTACTGACAACCTGAGACGCCTCAACAGGCAAGTGGTGTCTTGAAATCTGGAGGCACTGGTTCCGAATGAAATCAAAGACATCAGAGTGAACACCCGTAAGAACGTCCTAGCGATTGACGTAGAACACGCGGCTGCGTTGGATTCTTTGCGCATTGTCACGGAACTTGACGGGATGAAAGTCCGCCCTCATATTCTGCTGGGCAAACAAGTCAGTATTGGCGTAATTTACGATGTTGACGAGACCATTTGTAGACTCCGATCTGTCCATCTTAATCATCATCATCATCATCATCACCAGCCTGGTTACGCCCACTGCAGGGCAAAGGCCTCTCCCATACTTCTCCAACAACCCCGGTCATGTACTAATTGTGGCCATGCCATGCCTGCAAACTTCTTAATCTCATCCGCCCACCTAACTTTCTGCCGCCCCCTGCTACGCTTCCCTTCCCTTGGGATCCAGTCCGTAACCCTTAATGACCATCGGTTATCTTCCCTCCTCATTACATGTCCTGCCCATGCCCATTTCTTTTTCTTGATTTCAACTAAGATGTCATTAACTCGCGTTTGTTCCCTCACCCAATTTGCTCTTTTCTTATCCCTTAACGTCACACCCATCATTCTTCTTTCCATAGCTCGTTGCGTCGTCCTCAATTTCAGCAGAACCCTTTTCGTAAGTCTCCAGGTTTCTGCCCCATATGTGAGTACTGGTAACACACAGCTGTTATACACTTTCCTTTTGAGGGATAGTGGCAACCTGCTGTTCATGATTTGAGAATGCCTGCCAAACGCACCCCAGCCCATTCTTATTCTTCTGGTTATTTCAGTCTCATGATCCGGATCCGTGGTCACTACCTGCCCTAAGTAGATGTAGTCCCTGACCCCTTCCAGTGCTTCGCTACCTATCGTAAACTGCTGTTCTCTTCCGAGCCTGTTAAACATTACTTTAGTTTTCTGCAGATTAATTTTCAGACCCACCCTTTTGCTTTGCCTCTCCAGGTCAGTGAGCATGCATTGTAATTGGTCCCCTGAGTTACTAAGCAAGGCAATATCATCAGCGAATCGCAAGTTACTAAGGTATTCTCCATTAACTTTTATCCCCAATTCTTCCCAAGCCAGGTCTCTGAATACCTCCTGTAAACACGCAGTGAATAGGATTGGAGATATCGTATCTCCCTGCCTGACGCCTTTCTTTAATGGGATTTTGTTGCTTGCTCTATGGAGGACTACGGTGGCTGTGGAGCCGCTATAGATATCTTTCAGTATTTTTACATATGGCTCGTCTACACCCCGATTCTGTAATGCCTCCACGACTGCTGAGGTTTCGACTGAATCAAACGCTTTCTCGTAATCAATGAAAGCTATATATAAGGGTTGGTTATATTCCGCACATTTCTCTATCACCTGATTTAAAGTGTGAATATGATCTATTGTTGAGTAGCCTTTACGGAATCCTGCGTGGTCCTTTGCTTGACAGAAGTCTAAGGTGTTCCTGATTCTATTTGCGATTACTTTAGTAAATAGTTTGTAGCCAACGGACAGTAAGCTGATCGGTCTAGAATTTTTCAAGTCTTTGGCGTCCCCTTTCTTATGGATTAGGATTATGTTAGCGTTCTTCCAAGATTCCGGTACGCTCGAGGTCATGAGGCATTGCGTATACAGGGTGGCCAGTTTCTCTAGAACAATCTGTCCACCATCCTTCAACAAATCTGTTGTTACCTGATCCTCCCCAGCTGCCTTCCCCCTTTGCATATCTCCCAATGCTTTCTTTACTTCTTCCGGTGTTACCTTTGGGATTTCGAATTCCTCTGGACTAATTTCTCTTCCATTATCGTCGAGGGTGCCACAGGTACTGTATAAATCTCTATAGAAATCCTCAGCCACTTGAACTATCTCATCCATATTAGTAATGATATTGCCGGCTTTGTCTCTTAACGCATACATCTGATTCTTGCCAATTCCTATTTTCTTCTTCCCTGTTTTTAGGCTTCCTCCGTTCCTGAGAGCATGTTCAATTCTATCCATATTATACTTCCTTATGTCAGCTGTCTTACGCTTGTTGATTAACTTCGAAAGTTCTGCCAGTTCTATTCTAGCTGTAGGGTTAGATGCTTTCATACATTGGCGTTTCTTGATCAGATATTTCGTCTCCTGCGATAGTTTGCTGATATCCTGCCTAACGGAGTTACCACCGACTTCCATTGCACACTCCTTAATGATGCCCACAAGATTGTCGTTCATTGTTTCAACACTAAGGTCCTCTTCCGGAGTTAAAGCCGAATACCTGTTCTGTAGCTTGATCTGGAATTCCTCTATTTTCCCTCTTACCGCTAACTCATTAATCGGCTTATTATGTACCAGTTTCTTCCGTTCCCTCCTCAGGTCTAGGCTAATTCGAGTTCTTACCATCCTGTAGTCACTGCAGCGCACCTTGCCGAGCACGTCCACATCTTGTATGATGCCAGGGTTAGCGCAGTGTATGAGGTCTATTTCATTTCTAGTCTCGCCGTTCGGGCTCCTCCAGGTCCACTTTCGGCTGTCCCGCTTGCGGAAGAAGGTATTCATTATCCTCATATTATTCTGTTCCGCAAACTCTACTAATAACTCTCCCCTGCTATTCCTAGTGCCTATGCCATATTCCCCCACTGCCTTGTCTCCAGCCTGCTTCTTGCCTACCTTGGCATTAAAGTCGCCCAGTAGTATAGTGTATTTAGTTTTCATTCTGCCCATCGCCGATTCCACGTCTTCATAGAAGCTTTCGACTTCCTGGTCATCTTGACTGGATGTGGCGGCGTAGACCTGTACAATCTTCATTTTGTACCTCTTATAAAGTTTCACAACAAGACCTGCCACCCTCTCGTTAATGCTATAGAATTCCTGTATGTTACTAGCTATATTCTTATTAATCAGGAATCCGACTCCTAGTTCTCTTCTCTCCGCTAAGCCCCGGTAGCACAGGACGTGCCCGCTTTTTTAAAATCTTAATCAAGCCAGCTACAGAAAACACCATCATCACAAACGCGTTTCGTCTAGGCACGTAACGGTGTGTCAAAATCATATCTAAAGGCAAATGCCTACCATCGCATGTAAAAGTGGGTCACTTCCGACACGCAGTTCGCCCCTTCATACCAAAACCGCTGCAGTGCTGGAAGTGCATGAAGTTTGGGCATGTGAGTAGTGTGTGCAAGAACACTACCGTCTGTTCTCGCTGCACTGGGCCCCACACCACTAACACGTGCGAGGCCAGTGTGCTGAAGTGCACAAACTGCAGCGGCCCTCACGATGCATCCTCGAAGGAATGTCCTTTAATTCGTAAGGAAATGGCAATATTGAGGAAAATGGTTAGAGACCACTCGTCTCACCAAGAAACAGCAACATCTATTAGGCGGCGACGATCGCGTCGCCGACGTCGATCACGAACCTCCAAAGCCTCTGCAGAGCGCCAGCCACGTACATTACCACCCACTCTTCCGCCCAAGCCAAACGCAGTCAGCTCAAAGGACGAAGGTGCAACGAACAGCCCTGCTGCTGACGCTTGGCCTGCACTCTCGAGGCTACATGCTCCTACAGAGCGAAATCAGACTTCTACAGCAAGGGACACTTCGACTGTTCCTGATAAACTGACGGACCAAGATCAACAAATTGTTGTCATGATCAGCTCTCTGCCGAGTGCTATTCGTGTTCTTCTGGACAAGCTACAGACACCAACAGCTCGAAGTGCGTTGCAAATGCTGGATGCCATCAATCCAGTTCTAGCGAGCGTTCAGAAGTTCAGTGCTTGAGAACTTCTACAGCAGAACCATGGCTCATCGACAGCAACAGCAATCGTTCCGGGATGATATCAGAAGTGCCTCCATATTGCAATGGAATGCGAGAGGCCTGAAGTCACGTATTTCGGATTTTCGACAGTTCGTGTTTGACTACCACTTTCCTATACTGGTGATCTGTGAACCGAACTTATCAGCCTCCAAGACTATCAGGATATGAACCTTTTGTTTCAACAACGTGTGTCCGCAGCAGGAAGGTTCTGGTTTACATTCGCAAGGACCTAACGTATTTTTCGCAACCCGTAGCGCCACACGACGGTAACCAATACGTCTGTGTTAGTGTGAAAAAGAAGAGGCTGTCTTTTACTATTATTGGCGTCTATACTTATCCCCAACAAGTCAGTTTCACAGCAAAAGACTAGAAGATATTATGGCTGCTACTCCCTGTCCTTGGATAATAACAGGGGACTTCAACGCTCACCACCATATATGGGGAAGCTCCAGGATAAATTCGAGGGTGTTGCGTACTCCAGGGTAGCGTATCGTGCTGCTGCCGAGTTGTAGCGGCGCCTGCCTATCGAAGCTCGACCGACGTTACTTATTGGGTAGTGTGGCGTTGTCGGCGGGCTGCAGGGATCCGGTAGACCATGGCGACCAAGCAAGGGCGAGACGATTTCTAGTGCGAAACTTGCACGGTTTATTCAAAGGTTGATGAAGAATGAAGAGAAGAGAATGAAGTGATCAAAAGGTGCATTTCGGAGCCCCTTAAATAGGCTCTCTACAATCGTGGGAGGGATCTTGCTTCCGTCGACGTCACGTGACCGGCACTGAAAGCCTGCTGAAAGGAGGAGGGCTCTTGCTTCCGTCGACGTCACGCGACCGGCACTGAAAGCCTGCTGAAAGGAGGAGGCCGTCCCGCCTCCTGAAATTGTGGACGCTTGTCCGTCTCCCTTGCGCGGTGCTGGTTCGTGGAAGTTCTCCTTTTGGCCGTTCAAGGAACGGGTCCCTCTAAAGTCGCACACACACACACGCACCCGCACCCACACACACACCCACACACACACACACACACACACACACACACACACACACACACACACAAAAGAAGCCTGTACACTGCGGGGCTTCCGCCAGACCAGCAGACAGTCGAAATGGTCATCGCGAATTAGGAAGTCACGTTTCATTTCGACGAGGCCTGGCGGAAGAAGGTCGGGTGAGAGAAAGTTCTTTATGCACGAGATGCGGGACGCCAAGCATAGCAGGCGAAGTCACGCCTCATTTCGACGAGGCAGGGTGAGAAATGGTCGGTTGAAATTCCTTTCTGCACTTGGTGCCAGACGCCAACCCTAACAAGAGGCAGGTCAGTAATATCCTTTGCATCAGGCCACAACCTGTGTCTTCTAAATGGCGGAAGTCCGACATTTCTGCGAGGAACAACGTACAGCAGCTGCCTTGACTTGACTTTGGTGTCACGTTGCCTGACTTCAAGCGTGCAGTGGTTCACTGATATTGACACCCATGGAAGTGATCATATTGTGACCTATGTGAGAATCGATGGACTAGACGCCGCATGACCGGATGTATGTCGCCAAATCGACTGGCCAGTCTTTCAAGATCGAGTAGAAGACACCTGCAAGAAACATATCACACGCAGATTAGAAGACATAATTGCAGACGCAATGCAAGATTGCACGCGTTGCTTCACACATTCGTCAAAGCGTGCAGAGAATGACATTGAATTGGAAAGGCTTCGTACAATACGTCGCCGTGCTGAAAGGAGGTACAGGCGGACAAAGTCAATTCTTGACCTCAGAGAAGCTCGGCGCATGCAAAAGAAGCTAAGACGCCGAATGGATAAGCTAGCGGATCAAAGATGGAAATGTTTTTGCGAGTCACTAGACCCCCGCAAGCCATTGTCTCGTGTGTGGCGTACCCTACGCGGTCTTTGCTCAAGACCTCAGCAACGACACCCTTTTAACGCCCTTGCTCTCTATCAAAACCGCCGTGAGATAGACGTTGCAGAGGAATATTGCCCGAAAATCGCCGGCGGCACAGTTTTAGTCCCTGACCTGACTTTAAGCGACATCCCCGGTCCACGAGATACAAGAATGGAGGCTCCATTCTCTATGGAAGAGTTAGAAGCTGCTATGGCGCTCTGTAGGTGTTCGTCTTCAACAGGGCCCGATGGCATAACATATACTGCTTTGCGCCACCTAAGCCAAGAAGCACGAAGACAACTCCTCAGCCTTTTTAATAATTCATAACAAGATGGTGTCGTCCCACAGGAGTGGAAACGCAGCCGCCTGGTACCGCTACTAAAAGTAGGAAAGTCGCCGCTCGAACTGGCATCGTATCGGCCTATAGCACTTGCCAGCTGCGTCGGGAAGCTCATGAAACGCATGATCCTCATGCGTCTCGAATGGTACCTAGAACACCACAAAATTCACCCTGATTCTATGGCGGTATTTCGACGAGGCCGTTCATCGATTGACAGTGTCATCGATCTAGTGTCATCTGTAGGACAGCAAAAATCTTGGAAACGATTATCAGTAGCGCTCTTTCTGCACGTGAAAGGCGCTTACGACAACGTTTCCCATCAACCCATTCTAGACGCACTTTTGACAATTGAACTAGGAGGGCGAGAATATCGATGGATCAGAAACTACTTGACACAAAGGTCCTTGTTCGTAAGTACGGAAGATGGTCCGACTACTGACCACTACATATGCCGAGGAGTTCCCCAAGGTGGTGTTCTAAGCCCTATTCTTTTCAACCTCGCACTTCTTGGGCTGGCCGAATTCCTACCTGAAACAGTGACTGTCTCAATCTACGCCGACGACATCTGCATCTGGTCATCAGCGGTCACTCGTCTGCAGGTTCGCGCAAGGCTACAGAAAGCAGCAACACAGGCATCTCACTATCTTCACACACAAGGCCTTACCATCTCAACAGAAAAATGTGCGTTAGTCGCTTTTACACGAAAACCCATGTCTCGTTTTCCAGTATGCTTCAATGGCCAGCCTATCTCCTACAAGAGAAATCATCGGTTTTTGGGTGTCATTGTGGACCAGGACCTCTCTTGGAGCCCTCACGTTGCCCACTTGAAGAAGAAGTTCACATCTGTTGTTCATGTCTTCAAGTTCATCGCCGGGAAAACGTGGGGATCGTCAGTGGGCTCCATGCTACAGTTATATCGAGCGCTTTTTATCGGATTGATACGTTATAGTTCTCCCGTGCTTGCTAAAACATGCAAGTCAAATCTTCTAGAACTTCAGAGCGTGCAAGCACAGGCACTACGTGTTTGCCTAGGCCTTCCGCGGAGCGCCTCAACAGCAGGAACCATTATTATGGCTCGAGACCATCCGATCACTACTTACATTAGCACCGACACGCTAAGGCCCATGTTCGTCATGTTTTACGTATGCAATCAAGCTCTCTTGCCTGCCTGCCTGCCTGCCAGAACGACGACCACAGGCGTCCTTCTCCAACGAGGTCAGCATCCATCGTGCCTGTCTACCATCGGGCTTCACACCCTCAGCACGTTCAACCTCAGCTTTGTGGTGTTTAAAACAACCTCAAGTGCGTCTTATGGTTCCAGGGATAAGAAAGAAGCCCGACCTGCCTACCTTGGCCCTGAAGCAAGCAGCTCTGGATTGTTTGAACACTTTCTACTTTGACCGAGTCCACATATATACGGATGGCTCTTCCACTCAGACCAGCTCCACCGGCGCAGTGGTTATACCATCACGATCAATTAGCCTCCGATACAAGATTTCTCACTTGACAACATCGGATCTTGTTGCCCACCGAGGTGCCGTTGATTGCATTAACAACCAACCCGCTAATCGGTGGGCAATATTCTGCGATTCGAAGGCGGCCTTACAATGTCTTCTGCCATCTCTTCGTCGCGGGTCCTATGAACAACTAGTGTCGGAGATACGAGAAATGCACCATAGTATGATAGCGAAAGGACACGACGTCGTGTTTCAGTGGCTGCCTGGCCATTGCGGTATCAGTGTGTTCAATGGGGCTGGTTGGTTCATCTTTAGAATAAAAACAGAAACAGCGCAACACAGGACGAGCGAGTTTACTGTTGTCTCGCTTGTCCTGTGTTGCGCTGTTCCTGTTTTTATTCATTGCGTTATCCCCGGCAACGACCTCGCTGACGAAGCTGCTAGGAAAGCACACGAAGGAGCAACCCTTGTTTCTGTACCTTTATCGCGGACCGACGAAGCCCAACACGTAAGCAAGGTAGCACACCTTATGACATTAGAGAAGTGGCACACACCTGAATTCACCCAAGAACGATTGAATACCCTCGACCCCTCTATGCAACTGCGGCTGTTACCAGGGCTTCTGCGAAATGAGGAAACAATGCTGTGCCGCTTACGCTTGCGCGTCGCATTCACCAATGCATATACGTTTTTGATTGGAATGACTGATAGCGCCGACTGCAATGCCTGCAGTGTCGAGGAAACTACATCTACTGTGCTACTGCCCATCTTTTGAAAACGAAAGACATGACCTCTGCACAGCTCTAAATCAGCTAGATAGAACACCGTTCACCTTGAACAAGATCTTGGGACCATGGCCTCGCATATCGCAGCTACAAAAGTCCACAAAAGCTCTGCTGCGATATTTGAAAGCTACTGGATTGAGTCGGCGTCTGTGATCCGGACTGAGTGACCGAACGATATCCCCAGTAGACTTTCTCTCCTTTTAATCTTTCCTTCCCCTTTTCCCTTTCCCCAGTGTAGGGTAGCCAACCGGGCTCAGTCCTGATTAACCTCCCTACCTTTCCTTTATCATTTGCTCTCTTTCTCTCTCTCTCTCTGTAAATTGTTACGGTTCACTTGGTTCGGTAATGGATGCAACGGATGCCAAACGCCTGAGACACGACGTGCCTAATCGCCACGCTCATCAACATGAAAAGATTTGTCCGTCGGGTGTGTGCGACGGGATTATGAGCGGAATGTGCAAATCCTACTCTCCTCTGTCCTATATATATAATATACGTTCACCCCCTCTACGCCAAGGAGTGGTTTGTTTCCGAATTCCTCTGTGTGGGTTGACCCGACGTAACCTACGTTCACCCCCTCTACGCCAAGAAGTGGTTTCCCTCCGTGTTCCTGTGCGCAGTCGAAGACGGCAGAAAACTATAGACCTTTTCATCGGGCGAGGAGAAAAGGGCGCGCGGCGAGCCTTTCCTCCTCTCTGGCTTGCGCGATCCGGCGCGGCGCTGCTTGAAAGTATTGCTGCCGCGTGCTGCGGAACGATCTCAAGATGTTTTAGATCGTAATTAGTGAAATTTACGCAATGTACGTTCATATAAGGTCGTCAGGGAAGCCTAAAACCCCATAATCTCTTTTTTTATGCGAAGCAGTACCTTTGGGGCTCCAGTGTGAGTCTGGATGACTTGACCGCTTCTAGTACAGCTTCAAGTAGGCTGTTGTGATTGTCGAAGTTTGCAGAAAAGATTATGGTGTCTTCCAAGTAGAGGAGACACGCCTGCCATTTTAGGCCGCCAGAGATTGAGCCGCGATCGTCTGTTCGCTTTGCGCCCGGTCGCGAAATACGCAGTTGCTGCCGGAGCACAACGTCGCACTCCCTACGTCCCTCCCTCCCTTCCATCCCCCCACGGCCTTTCGCGCGTCGGAAGACGGCGCGTTTACTCTCCACCTTCGTCCCTCGCGCGCCAGATTCAATCACGATCGTCGACTGCCCTAGCATGTGGACTCACGCATACAGCATACGGCGCGCGGTGATGGTGTTATCGCTCTTGGAATTTATACGCAACATCACGGCGACGGCAAAAATGCGCCTGGAGTGTCCATATAATTGCTATTGCAATGAGATATGTTGACTTGATGCGCTCCATGGCTATAGACAGTCTACCGTGCCGCCGTCTTTTAGCGTCTTTGTACCACCACCTACTGGGTTATGCTAGCAGAGTTGTTAAACTTTACGCTAGAACGTACGTGTTCGATCCCGCGCTGCCCAACGGCCAGGCCAGAGAAGGAAAGCGCACCTCTAGCCATTAGCCCTACCGTGGTTGGTCGTGGCTACCGGCACGGCGAAGCGCATATACACGGCCCCGTGCCGCATGTTGGAGGTAATCTGCTGCGGGTATCAGGAGGGCGAAGTGCGAGTATGCACGGACGAGCCGAGAGCGCTGGTGGCTTCATGTGCGCTGTCTTCCCGCGCAAATAATGTTGGAGGTCGCGCAATCGTGAAGGCAGCATAATTCAAAGCGAGCAGAGGCACGAAACGTTCCCTTTGCTACCAGCCCGCGCGCTCCCCGCTGCCGACGCTCATCATGTCGGTGTTGATAGCGAGTACTCGCTGTTATCAAGTGAGATCTGGTATATTTTACTATGCGCGTGTGACACAAGGCTTGTTTAGTTAGTAAGCGCATGTTTACTGAAATTTATGTGACCTATACAACTACAAACCTTCTTCGTGTAATGGACCTTTCCAGATAATATGCGCGCACCAGTAGCGGCGGCCGCAAGGCAGTATGGGAAGTAGGAGCGCCGGCCGCCGTCGTTGTGAGGACACCTCAACAGCACTGCACAGGGAAGGGGTAAGGGGAATAAAAATTGGAGGACGGTTAAGCTTCGCCTTCAAGAGTGGAACGCGACAGCGTTCCCGTCGACCCGCCAAGGGGTGTAAGACTATGCGCTACGGCGCAGCGATCACTTACGAGGCGCACCGCATCGGACTTTGCACCCACCAATCACGCGGTGAGCGCCGAGCAACGCAGCGTTCGGCGCGGCAACGAAACGTGCGCCTGAGCAAGCGGAACGAACCAAAGAACTCGGTGTCTCGGAGGGAGAAACGATCTACTCGAGCCAAACGTTGTGATCGGCACGGACAACCGGGCCGCGACGCGCCTCGCACCGGTCCCCGCACGGCCGGTGCGAGGCGAAGGCGAGAAGCAGGCGAGTGGCGCGCCACCTGTCGGGGCAGCGCCGTACATTGCCAGGAGGGGCTCTTCTGTGTTTGCCGCAAGATGGCTCTGCGTGTGCGGAAAGCGCAGAAGAAATGTAGCGGAAACGTACTTCGCTACGCGTTTAACTGCGACTTCTGCGACTTCACCTACTCTAATTTTTCAACTAAAGTTTGATTGTGAATACAGCTATAAAAAGAAAGCAAGAGTGCAAGAGCAAGAAGAAAAAGCCTGTTACAATCTCAAAAAAAAAAAAGGTAACACCAATATCAGGAAAATGTCGCATAATGGGTGCTTGCACACAAACGTGCACGCAAAGAAGCCAAAACCTTGGAAATTATTGGGCAACTTTCAAGGAATGTAGTACTTCAAAATTTTATTGCAACCAATTATAAATGTGGAGTACTTCCTTTCTCCTCCTTAACTCTCCTTTCCTACTATGGAATGACTAAGTTTATAAGCAATGCATTAATTACCGGGCCAAATCACATTTCTGAACATTTCCCAAGTTTATTGTGCACCCTATCCACTCTCCCAACCTAACATGCACGTATCGTATTTTCGTTCCTTTGCCTAATTTTTCTTTGTAATTACACAAATGGCACAAGTGAAGATGTACACTGTGCAACATACTATACACAGAACTTCTGAACAAGATAGGCTGCAAATGAAAGCTGCATAGGAGCTCACTAAGTGGTTCATGTGTGCTCTTATACATTTCGTGTGGCAATAACTTTCCGAGACATTTATCACCTTGTCCTTTATCACCTTAGCCCATTATCGCCTTATTGCAAAATTAACTGCACTTCAAATTGACTCCTTCACACTATCATGGCTTCGTAGTTTTCTTTCGAATCGTCAACAGTTCACAGTAGTTAACAATATTGCTTCGTCTCCTTCTCACATTACATCTGGAGTGCCTCAGGGCAGCATTCTGGGCCCTTTACTCTTCCTAATTTACATAAATGATTTGCCACTTAATGTTTCTTCTCGCTTATGTATTTTCGCTGACTGCATTATTTACAGATCAATTAATGGTACTGACGGCCACCTGGCCCTTCAAAATGATCTTAGCCTAATTCATAATTGGTGTAATACCTGGTTAATCGCTCTAAATGTATCAAAATGCCAGGTAATTTCTTTTAGTCATAAGCGTGGCAACTCACATTTTTCATACAAGGTCAATAATAAAGAATTGTTATATACAGTATCATATAAACATTTGGGTGTTCACCTAACCGAAAACCTCTCCTGGATATACCACATTGCAGCCATCTGCGCAAAAGCTTCAGGGACATTAGGTTACCTACGTCGTAATCTGAGTAATTCACCTTCCAAATTGGCCTATCAGACATTTGTTCATCCACAGCTCGAGTATGCATCATCCATTTGGTCCCCACATCCAACCTACTTAATCGACATGCTTGAATCAGTCCAGAACCGAGCTGCCCGTTTCATCTCACGTAATTATAGCCACCACTCCAGCGTAACGCAAATCAAACTCGATCATTCCCTCAAGCCTTTGGTTCTTCGCCGTAATATCACTCTGTTATCCTTGTTTCACAAATATGTTTATAATGCCACACAATCCACATTGTATATCTAGATCGCCTCAAACACGTCTTGCCGATTAAATAACCACTTAAGTTTTGCATGCATGTATGGTATGAGACATGCTTTTAACTTTTTCACACTCCCTACATCCATTCGCTTGTGGAACAATCTTCCTTATAACATTGCTTCCGAGTCAGATCAAGAAAAATTTTGTTATCTCCTACACGAGCATTTTTCATAATAGCACTTACAAATCACTTTATTTTGTCTCTTTTACTAGGCAATGTGCTACGAACTTCTTGCGATGTTTTTATTTCTATTGATGCATTGCTATCTCGCTCTTATCAATTGGTATTTTATGCTGCGTCATGTGTTCACTTGTATGCCTTGTATATATTATTGCTTTCTTTTGCGTCTTTTTCATGAAATTTCCCTTGAAGCATTGTATTCCTGATCTGTTCATTTTTCCTGTATTGTACTTTCTAGTATTAGTGCCTTATGTTAATTTTACTCGTGTTTTTTTCCTTGAAGTGTGCCTTTGTGGCATTTTATTACTTCAGTTTTTCCTTTTTCATGTTTTGATTTTTCCAGTAATGTTGAAGAGCCCTGCATTGGAAAGTATCTTTTGTACCATACTTTAGAAGGCTGCTTACTCTATTTTTTTTCATGCCTTTGATTTGGTAACCCTCCTTACACAATGCCCCCATAGGGCCTGTAAGGTATTTTAAATAAAATAAAAAATATCAGTGTGTTTCAGCCTCAACTTGACAAGACTTCTCAGTGATGAATTCAACACAGTTGAAAGTTTGTTGCACTGTCAGAAAAATAAAATTCAATGTTATTTCCATCTTGTATGTGGCAAAGTAAGGTTTGCTGCACAAGTTTGGAGACAGTCAGGATGATTCCTATAATAGAGCTATAAGTACATAAAATTTCAATGTTGTTGTTACAGCAAAAACAGACCAAACCTTACACACCTTTTGTTACAATTTCTCTTTTTCTTAATATGCCCTGTTTGTATGCTTCTTGAGCAACAAATTGACTTTGTTAAACTCAGCAACTGGTCTTGCAACATTCTGTATGAAGACAGAACAAAACAGATCAAAAGTAAATTAGAAAACAAGCTCACTGTAAAATACAGCTACTGACTGACCTTTTGAACATATTCATAACAGTACCTTTACACTCCCGAAAGAGTCAGTATGTACTGACAATTGAAAGTTCATATGTCATACATCCTGTCCAATTTTTCAGGCATGATTTGTTCAATATAGCAAGAGACCAGAAAGATTCAGATAGCACTTTTGTCTTTTGTGAGTCATAAACACGCTAGTTGTCACTATGCCTCACTAGTGGCACTATGTACTACCAGCCAACAGCAACTGAGCTAGAGATTAAGCCCACGTAATCAACTAGAAATCAACAGCCAATCAGCTGACAGTGGCGAGTGCTGAATCGGAACTAGCTTGCATGGGAGCAGTTCTCAGTCCGTCCTCAAGTGCAACGCATATAGTAACAGCAAATAGCTGGCAAAGTATTATACAGTGAAACTTGCATTGCTTCAAGCAGTATCGATGGCAGTAAACATTTGCAGCAGTATGTGAACAATGTGCACATCATTTACATATGAGGCAGGGCCTTATATGTCAGCTTCCAATACAACAATACTTTGGCCTAAGCCCTTTCTAAGCTCAAGACAAGGGAGAGTTGGAAAACAAAAGCCCAGCCCATAGGTTAGGCAGTACAAGGCCTTGAGTCAGAGCACATTTAGAAATGGGCAAAAGTAGAAATAGCCACTGTAGAACAAAAATATTTAATAGGCAGATTAATTATTCAAGAAGAAATCTTGACGAAGTGCAGAACTTTGTTTCATGGACAAAGATTGTTGTTATCATACCTGCAATAAGTTACCGTAATACTCATAGTTGTGAAAGCACCTGTTTTCATAGCTCACTTGGCTAAATTTGATAGCAAGTTGGGGCTGCATTCTCGGTTGCTATGGTATGGTGGAGCTACTACTAAAAAGGCATAAATCTAGAATACAGCCTATAGGTCATGTTCTCACCCCGATAACGCTATGCAGCAGCATATTGAAATCACTAGCATTGCATTCTAGAAGGCTGGGTGTCACATGCAATTCCCATCCCAAGGAGCACATTTTGGCAGTAAAATTGGTCCATTTCAGGCATTGCTTCAACGTAAGAGCCCTGCAACACAACTCTACCTGCACATATCCTGTTGGAAAGCATGCAACTGCCCCGTGAACTGACAGCCACCTGCCCGACATTAAAGCCATTGGTTTGTCAGCGTTGCTTATTGCTTTTGTCACCAATTAACAGTGTTTATGAGTGTTGCTTTCTTTTATTAACACTTAAGATATTAGGAATAACTTGCATGTTCTTCAGGACTTTTCATCAGCAGAACAGGCCTTCCTAAGAAGCAAGGACTACTAGCCATCGTTGCTATGATAATACGATTGCAAAACCACAGTGCTCTGCTATGGCCAGACTTGCATGCAATGAATTTCATGCGATTACTTGCAATCAAGCATATTTTTAGTAATTTTTTAACTGATATGTTATATATTGTACATGGTAACATGCACTAATTTAGCTGTGTTCATCAGCAACCACGCAATATTGACGAGACATGCTGCAACAAGCGATGCCAGCTTTGGGCACACAAATAAATAAATCTGGCCACACTCGAAGTGCATGCACAGCAGCAGCTTGCCAATGCTATGATGAATGTAGCCCTCACCACTTTTCACTGTACTTCATTCACAACAGCATTAAAGGGTATGCCGAGTACAATGCAATTGTGGATTTTTCCAGTGAACTTTTGGGAGAAGTTGCAGGGTGCATCTCTTCAACAGCACTCCTATTGCAGAACCTTTTTATTCTCAATCCCCTGCCTTTTCATCACGAGCACTATGGATGTTTGTCATGGTAGAAATACAACATGCTTCTTACCACAGTTTACCTTCAGCCCACAAAGTGCTACTACTACTACCGACATGCTTTGCAGCAGCGGTGGCGTAGTGAAACTCATTGTGAAATCAGTCTACTTGGCAGTAACTAGCATGCCTGTGGTCATGTTACACAGCAGCATCATGGATATTCATGTTCAGACAGGCAAGCCTGGGCGCTCATCTTGACACCAGGTCATGTGGCCTGTATCGCTGTCACCTCATTGGGTCTTGATGCTACACCAGTACTGCAATGTCATAATGCTCGTGTTTCACAAGTTTCCACTTTGCTTTTTCCATTCTCAACGAAAGTTCTTGATGTTGGTTCATTAACTGGCCCCATCTGTGCCTCAAACTATCAGACACAGGTGTTCAAGGTGTTCCCCCTTCTCTCCAGTATGTACATTGAGAGAGTTTTTAGTGTTGCTGCTGAGGTTTTCATAATGACAGAGGACGACCGCTGAAAATGTAACGTGTAAGGAGCAGAAGAGAATGCATAAAGAGCTAGGCCAGCTTGTTCTATTCACTGTATTTATGTAATTTCTGTAAAGGTTGAGAAAACTAAAGTAACAATGATAAGTTGCTTTTAGTTACTGCTCGGTTACTTTCGTGGTGTAGTAATTTGTCACTGTAATCAGTTACATCTTTAATTGTAAATTATAATCAGTTACTTTTTTTCTGTAGCATGTACATGTCTGGATATGGCGTTTATGCTAACATCTGGTAAGCTTCAACAAAAGCAAGTGGGGTCATGTGTCACATTCTTGTTGCAGGCTCTGCCAATATGTAAATAGGCACAAATAATTGCTCGCATGGTGCTATGGATCTCCAAAGTCCAAGACAAATTATCTGGGTAGGGTAGTGGAATAAGCTGGCAGTTAAAATTATCTTTAAAATTTGCATTGCATATGGCAGGACTGCAGAATTTCTGAGTTATATTCACAATTTCAAAGAAACCACCACTGTTAGCTGCAGCATGGTTTCTGCTAAAATATAAATATATCTCTTTGGAGCAATAAATGCAAAGAATCTGCAGCATTGCCAGTGCCTTTCCTTTTCTATGTATGCCTATTGCATACATAGGAAAGAACTACACAGTCAATAGTGGGACATTATCATGGCTACAGTGATCCCACAAAAGCAAACAGAAAGCACACATACCAGATACTGCTGCAAAAGTGTGCATGCAGACAGAGGGTTTCTTACCTGTGCTACCATTAACTTGCAGTCACAGCATATATGTGATTCATGCATGTTGCCACATCAGATAATTATAGATAATTATAGATCATTATAGAACTAACTGCTTGCCATTTGATTTAAAACACAGCCCGTCAACAAAATTTTATTAAGATTAAACTTGTGAACTGCCTGATTTTTCTGAAACTTTTGTGATTCTTGTGATCCTTTCATTGCTCAAAAAAGTCAGTCACTACCATCCGCCTGCATTCCCCGCCTAGTTTGCTCCTTCTCTAGACCACCCATATAGTTAAAAAATCTGTGCTAAGAAAAAGTAATGATTATATTTCAATGCTATTCCTTTTCGTGCTTGGTCAATGGTTCAAGAAGAGCTCGGTCCACATAAGCACCAGAGTTTGCTGGCCGTGAGGGTAAACCTTAAGCAAAAGGAGCCTTTACCCTAAACCGGCCCTGGTCACATTACCCATAAAGCACATTTGCTAGCTCTGAAAATAGACATCGTAAGGGGAATTAGAGCACATTGCATTGGCAAAAACGCAAACTGAAAAGAAATTACACATCTCTAAGGCAATGGCGTCCAGGAGGGCAAAGACAACATAAATTCTCATATCAATATACTATACACTCCTGCAACAAGCCAGACATATACATAATGATTGATAGAGATGGATGAATCATCATCATCAGCGTGGTTACGCCCACTGCAGGGCAAAGGCCTCTCCCATACTTCTCCAACTACCCCGGTCCTGTACTAATTGTGGCCATGTTGTCCCTGCAAACTTCTTAATCTCATCCGCCCACCTAACTTTCTGCCGCCCCCTGCTACGCTTCCCTTCCCTCGGAATCCAGTCGGTAACCCTTAATGACCATCGGTTATCTTCCCTCTTCATTACATGTCCTGCCCATGCCCATTTCTTTTTCTTGATTTCAACTAAGATGTCATTAACTCGCGTTTGTTCCCTCACCCAATCTGCTCTTTTCTTATCCATTAACGTTACACCAATAATTCTTCTTTCCATAGCTCGTTGCGTTGTCCTCAATTTAAGTAGAACCCTTTTCGTAAGCCTCCAGGTTTCTGCCCCGTACGTGAGTACTGGTAAGAGACAGCTGTTATATACTTTCTCTTGAGGGATAATGGCAACCTGCTGCTCATGATCTGAGAATGCCTGCCAAACGCACCCTAGCCTATTCTTGTTCTTCTGATTATTTCAGTATCATGATCCGGATCTGCGGTCACTACCTGCCCTAAGTAGACGTATTCCCTTACCACTTCCAGTGCCTCGTTACCTGTCGTAAACTGCTGTTCTCTTCTGAGACTGTTAAACATTATTTTAGTTTTCTGTAGATTAATTTTTAGACCCACCCTTCTGCTTTGCCTCTCCAGGTCAGTGAGCATGCATTGCAATTGGTCCCCTGAGTTAGTAAGCAAGGCAATATCATCAGCGAATCGCAAGTTACTGAGGTATTCTCCATTAACTCTTATCCCCAATTCTTCCCAATCTAGGTTTCTGAATACCTCCTGTAAACACGCTGTGAATAGCATCGGAGAGATCGTATCTCCCTGCCTGACGCCTTTCTTTATTGGGATTTTGTTGCTTTGAGATGAATGGATAGATGGATGAATAACGACTTCCAATTTTTCAATGGCATGAGTTGCTCACAGAAAGCTGTCAGCACTCAATACCACAATCTAAAAGTTTCATGAATGAATTAATCACATAGTTTTCAAAACAGGGAGTGTGAAAGGCTCAAGCACACAGGGATATAAGAGCGGTGGGGGGTGAGCAGGAGAAGTGAGCAGTTGCATTTTGTGTAGAGTTAAGCGTGGTGCACCCCCACATGAGCTTCTGAAACCAATAAAGAATTCTGGACTAATTGGTGCAGGAATACTGCGGCAAACAGCCTGCAAATACGGACATATTGCTGAAATGTCATGTATGCAGCCCTAGGCTGTATGCTGCAGCAGCTTATCACAGCACTTTTCGCAAACCTGCTCAAGGAGTTGGAAGAATTACGCTTCAGAATTGCCAGTAATAGAGCCGCAATGCCCTGCCCAAAGTGAGTTAAGCACAAGGCATGTTTCTGCATCATCTTGGCAGACAGTGAGTGGTGGCAAGTAACTGCATGCATAGCCAATTACAAAGCATGACAAAATGCGGTAGAGCTCCAGGTATGGATTTACACTACAATCCTGCCACACCATAGAGTAGAGAAGCCTCAATTTTTACAGTTTTTATTAAATCCTTTGCACTTGTATAGCCTTTTAATGAGAGAGAAGCACATAAGGAAAAACCAGAGTAATCACAATCAAGCCAAAAATGGTACAGAGCTGAATGAGGACTGCGTCAATAACCAGTCTTTTTCTAAACATGAACATTTTCTTGGGCAAACAAAACATAAAATAACAACAACAAAAAAAAAAGGCCAAAGTACCAGTTAAATTTTTTTTTTTCATGCAAGTCAAGTGACAACCACTTAGTACTCATTAAAAAGTTTCATATTGCAAATTGGGTGCGCTATTTAGACAAAACACACGTTCAAAAAAGTGAGCTCTATCTGAAAATAAGTATGAGATAAAAAATAATGCTTACAACGAAATAAAGGAACCCAAAAAGTAACAATACATTTTCATGTGTCCCTTGCTTAAACAAAATTTATGTAACAAAAAAGCTTGTCACCCTCCAAGTTGCACGTAATAAAGCTCATCATTAGCACAAACATAGTAAAAGGTAAAGGGATGCCTATGGTAAAACATGGGTGCTCTGATAGCAACAAAAACTGTTATAAAAGAATTGAGTATCACAGCACTACAAAATGGCATTCAGGTTCTAAAAACTCAAAGAAAACTCACCACAATGTACATATAACAGCAACAAATTCACATAGCTGGCGACATGAAGGATATTAGAAAGCTGTGCTTATTTTTCCAATATACTCATTCACCAAGTTTCTACACAAAATGCTGCAAGTTTAGACAGCCCCATAATAGCTTGCAAGGTCTTCGATTTGGCCACAGAAATGCACAATTTCACATGATAGGGAACCATGACCACGAGAGAAATAATGACACCAACCTGGTACCAAACAGGAACCTCATGAACTGCAGCAAACAAAAAGGCGTTCTTAAATACCAGCACATATTCGGTGATTTCAATAGGTACAAAATGCCCTTTCACATCACTTGATTTTGATTTTTAATTTTTGTATTCGCATTTTTTAATTACAATTATTTTTATTTTTTTAATTTTTGGTACTGACGATTCATATTCATGCAACTGTGGAGACAACTAGGCATGATGGAGAAAAAAATCCTAAATGTCATCTCAATCTTCCCACACCGCAATTTCGGTGCCTCAGGTACACATGGCAAAATACTTCACTTACGTGACCACAGTTGCATGTTTTATCAACCAAACAAGTTTAACTTCACTTTACAATAGGCCAATTCAGTGTCCCTTCAATACCTGTACTTGAGCCCCAACACTAGTAAATGTTTACAGCTAACCATGCACATCTACAAGCACAAATGTAGCAGCACTATGTGCAGGCATGAGTTTTTAAGCCAATGTTGACATGCACAGTTTCGATCACACAGATATACACACAACTGATGGTTTTCAGATTGTGATGGTAACATTTACAAATTGGCTTTAAGCTCAAAAAGCCTTTTGTTGAGCATGTGCTGCCACATGCAATGTTTTTACAGATAGAAAGGTATATCGAGTTGAAGGCATCAGCAAATGTAAATTTTCACTTGAATCTGCACAGCTGATGTGTTCTGTACGAGTGTGACTGGGGCTGTATGCATAAAAGCACAGCCATTAGTCTTCCTTGTTTAGTACATTCACTCACAATACCAAACAATAAAAAGAAAGAACATGGCTAGCCGTTGCAAGAGATCATAAACATCACACTATATGGCTGCTCACAACCACAAAAAATATATATGTATATGTATATATATATGTACGTATGTATATAATTATATTTATGTACACATTCTTTGATCTTTTCTCCTGACAAACATAGGTCTGCAACAGCAGACAGCCCATGAACAACACTTTAGACAAACTACCACAGGCTTCTAGTAACATAATTTCACCACATTGATTTTTGTGACATGCATGTATGCATATCATTTATAAAACAAGCAAAGGTAAGAATGATTTTTACTAAAACCCGGAATCAATGGCTCAATGCTCTAAAATGACCTCTGTAAAAAATGTACATTGTATAGCAACACTGGGCCACTGTTCCTGAAGGGGATCTCACGAGTGCAAAAAGCACACAAACACTCATACACGCACACACACAACATGCTATGCTCACAAATGTACTCTCCCTATATTGTCTGAAGTCTGAATGGCACTACCCACCACAGTTAGGATAGGCAGGTGAAATCAACAGACGACCAGAGTTGAGTGAAACCACAGGTGCAACATGTGACATTGCACACATGAATAGGGTATCAGTAAGGCAGTGCCATTGCTTTCTGAGCACTACATTTAACACTTGACCTTTCCGTAACAAGGCAAGAACTGCTCACTGAATGCCAGATTGTGACACAGCTCCTAGCAATCATAGCATATCAGTGGCACCAAGCTTTGCGGTATTCCCATATGTTCGGTACACCAGCACTGCATGGCCGCTTAACAGTATTCACAATGATGACTTTGGTAGGGCAGCTCTTGCACCAGTTCCTTAGCGGCTTTAGCAAGAACACACACAACAGCCTAATACCAACACAGGTCATTCCAGCATCTCAGTTGGAGGAGACTTCCTAGGCAAGGTCCTCCTTAACTCTGTGGTACATGCTCAACGAAAGCAGCTCCAGCCAGAGGAAGCCAAAGAGGTCCTCGCTGAAGACAACCCAGTGACCCCGTGAGAAGGATGGGTTTGTGTAACCATGTCCAGCCACCTGGCCCAAGCCATGGTACCTGCACAGGCAGCAAACTGCACATCAGAACCTGGCATGCCTTACTAGCGAATTCGGACACAACACCAAAGCCATTAAGGCAATGAAGAGCCACAAGCCAGTCACCAGTGCATAATTAGATGGCTCGCTTCTCATAGGAAAAGTTGTAGTGGCCGCCCAAAGAAGTGTGCTGACAACAGTTCACTGATGACAGAGGGCGGTGGTGGGAATGCCGCCCACTGCTGCGGTTTACCGCCAACTCCTCCGGGTTTACCTCTAGCCTGTTTGAGGGAGTACTCAGCAATTAGATGGTAGACTTGCTCAATATTTCTTGTATTTTTCTTTTTTTGATCTTCAGATGTGTCTTTATTACGTGTGGAAAAGTTTGAAAGTGACGCAGAACGCAAGAAAAATTGCACTTTTCTAGTGCACGGTTGACATAGATCTGGTAGAAATCAGGTGTCAGGAGGTAGCATCGCATTGCAGAGTGCACGCCTTTCCAGCGACGTAATGACACCATTTTGAAACCATTGCAAAGAGGAGAGATCTTAGCTTCAGATAGCCACAGTGGCATATTTCACCATGCAGAAATAACAGCAAAATAAGCGAATGAAAAACGGAAAAAACTAGTGTCACAATTCATCACTGCTGCCAAGCGGACAGAGGAAACACTCGTATTGGCTGATGCAGATTTGAATCGTCGGCGTACATTTTGCCTCTGTTTCAACAGCGACGAGCTGTGCATTTCTTGGTCCCAGCGAAGTTTGGCGGTTGCTGTAGGATGTGTCGCTGGCTCGCGTTAGTTTCACTAATGCGTCCAAAATGCAAAATCGCTGAATATACAAATAAAAATGGCGGGAAGATGCCAGAAAAAGAGAGAGAGAGAGAGAGAGGTTTAGTTGTGTGTATAATCCCCCCACCCCAGTCACAATATGTCCACCACACAAAAATTTCTGAAGAGAACCCTGCATAAGCCCCAAAACTATTGTGGAGAACCTGAAACTCCACCAACACTATGCCAATGTTTAGCTGTATAAACTTTGTCCTGAAGGTAATTGGAAACAATACAGGGCTGAGCAATCCTTTAAAGCTGATCAACAGACCAATCTCGAGTTGCGCTGTGTCACCACTGCCACAGTGCACGCCGGTAGTTGTAGTACTCCGGCTGCATTGGCACATGAAGCGCGCATGAAATGCAGAATTCACCTAGCCTTTTTGATCATTTGCAACATTTTTTTATTAATGCATCGTGACGGCGCAGTAAAAGAATAAACTCTTACGTGTTTGTGTGCTGCAATAAATCTGAAAGAATGCCTTCAAGAGGAAGCTTTAGCTCGGGGCCAACTCCGATTTCCCGATTCAAATAGATGTGAAATGCAGATGCTGAACCGATTTGAAGGAAATTGGTTGCATTTGACACAGAAAGCCAAATTTTAGTGACTACAGGAAACAAAATTTCGATTTAGGGTTAGGCATCTTTTTACAAAACTCGCCAAAATTGGCAAGTTAAAAAAGAAATTGAAGTTCAGAGGTTATAAATGCTTACCTCTACACTGCAAATAGATATCACAGCTCTCTGAGCAGCACCGTTTAGAGCATCTAAAGCGCACCAATTTGATATATAAATTTACAGCTTATGTGAAACTGCTGAAATAATTACGAGGGTTGTGCAAAAAACGCCAGCTGTCCCAGCGTTCGATTTTGCAAACTTCGGGCAGCTTTGGGTTGTCTTGGGATCCCAGCCCACGTGACTTCCTATCAGGATCGGAACTAGCTGGCTGCAATCTGGCTGCCAGCAGGCTGCCAGAACTTCGAAAACCGAAGAGGCCCACTGACAGCACTGGGCCTTGCTCTGAGATTGCTCACTGACCTTCATGCTGCGCAGTTCTGCCAACAGATTAAGCCGCTCGTGCTGGTCTTTGTTGGTTGCGTCGAAGCCATTCCTGGCCGGTTTCTCAGCCTCGTTTGACTCACTGCTGAAATGGAAGATGGCTGATCTCCCCGCTGATCATCGGCAATGCACGACGACATTGATGGTGAAAAGAAGGCGTGCAACTATAGATTTTGAAATGAAGTGCTTCTAACCAGTGAGGCAATTGTCAAGAACGTGCTTACATCGGATAGCGATGACGGCAGCAATGACGCGGCAGGGTAAGCTGGCTTAACATTGATTTCGCGAGAGGCCCCACGGATGATTCAGTCCCTCCGGGGCTTCGTTTTCACAAGGGGCCTTCCGCTGCACTACACGGAGCACCTGGATTGCCTTGGAGAAGCATGTTGGCAAGCTTTGCGTAAAGCAAGCAAAGTTAATGGACATGGGGTTTTCTCGCGAAAGCCAGTGAGAAGTATGTGGCGAGATGATTGTGGCAATCTCGCCCCGGCATTTCTTCTGGATTTCTCAAGCTGTGAGGCTGCCGCGGCAACCTTCTCGCATTTTTTAAAAGGCCCCTTTTGACACCACCAAAGCGATGCCTCGGCGGAGCTCACATGTCACTTGCCGCCCGTGACTCCGCTTTGCTGTTATAGCAGTGCTATTTTTGAACGCCGACAGCCGCACCTTGTTACATGCGATCAGAGCACGCAGGGAGCAGAGTTAAACAGTTAACGAGTCAACACGATCAGCAGCCAGATGGAGGAAGGTGGTAGGGAGGGGCATGCCCCACCATTATGGTTTTCGCCCAACAGTTCTGCCAATCGCCATATTGATTTTTTTTTTCATGCAACCCAATTATAACAATTATCGGTTATAACAATGGAATTTTTGTGGCACTTGAATATTGTTATAAGTGGGTTTGACTGTATGTATATAGAACCTCCAGAACTAAAGCTTCCTCTTAAGCGTTTATATCCTTAGAAAAGACATGACGGCTGGCCACAGGAATGTGTGTTCAAGATTAGTAAGGCAGATAAAAAATGATTGTGTGGTAGTTTTATTTTCCTTCTTGAAAGATTGCTACGGCTCCTAGTGCATCTTGTAAAAATTTAGCGAAGGGTAAGAAGGCATGAAATGTGGCAATGAGGCATTTGTGCCACAGTGGAGGCAGTTATGCCTGCTGCTCTGGATGAGTCATGTGCACTGAAGTCTAAGCAGATTTCTTTAGTGAGAGAGGCAGTGACGAAATTCAACAATAGAAGATACCATTCAGACATTCTAGACACACGGAAAATTCAATCTGAAGCGCTGCTGATATGGCCAGTCACTTGCTTGCCACTTTATAGCACTAACCAAATCTTCGACCGTAGAATATATACTCAAATTGTAATATAACGGCTAGATAAGATGGTTTCTTGAACTCCTGGTGTTGTTTATAGGCAGCGCTTTGGCTGAAGGACCGCAAGTGCATGTTAGGAAGCATATCTCACGGCATATACAAATCGAAATCTCTCTGACACAACAAATAGTTGACTTCATGCTCGCATATCACTATTCTGTTCCCACCTATTCCCATCGATAGCCCACTGTCAATGGCTGCAAATTCATATTTTGCTGCTTTCCGAGTGCTCTCAGACAGTTAGTGCCAATTATTGGGGCATGGTCAGGGCGATGAGTGCTTGTAGTTTCCAAGATGGTGTCGGCGTCGCGCACTGCTCATGCACAGAAATGACGCATTTCTACCAATTCCAATACATCTGCAAGCAAGTTTTCGGACTTCGGAAGCAGCACTGATGCGGAAGAGAACTTTGGCTTGTCGGATTTTTGAAGAGAG
The DNA here is from genome assembly GCF_050947875.1 of Dermacentor variabilis. Lineage (NCBI taxonomy): Eukaryota > Metazoa > Arthropoda > Arachnida > Ixodida > Ixodidae > Dermacentor > Dermacentor variabilis. The sequence continues at coordinate 232,996,095 of NC_134568.1, forward strand.
TTTCACTTTCTTTGCCAAACCACTTCAAAGCTGCCGTGCACTGATATAAACATATCCCGCATGTTACGAATGCCACAGTCCTTATCTGCAGGGTGTTAACAACCTTTGGTCGGGATCCTTTGCCTGCGGTCGCGCAGTGAATTTCGAGCAAAAAGGCAGCCGAGAGTTGATCTTGGTATTGCGCTAGGGCTAGTCACTCGGGTTGACATTTTCTTTTATCTCTAGATAAGTTTTACACAGAAAAATGATGTTTGCGGGAATATTGCACAGATTCTTTGCGTTGAAAATTTATATTCTGAAAATTTAAAATTTTTTCTGTGTGAAGTGACATGACGTTTTTATAAACTTTTTCCTTAGAGTCCTTTTTTAAAATTCTTTTTAATGAACATGTTGTATGGGAATAGTACCGCTTAAAACAAAATTTCTTCTTCAGTATGATACCATACACTTCAGTATCAAGCTTGCCCTGTCAAAGGAAAAAAAGTATTTACTAGACTACCCAAAAAACTACTGCTTTTCCCACGGACAGGAAAGTGTTAATGAACGAAACAATTATTACACGTCTACACTTTTTGCAACGAACGAAAAGTATACAAGAAAGCATAACCAATGTTTCACATAATTGGAAGCAAGCAAATAAATCTGTCATTCCTATGAATAGCACATTCAATTGGCCGTTTCCCAGAATTCTTACACATCTTTAAAGTTGTTTACAAATCTAAGGTTTATCATGACAACAAACACTTTGTAACAAAATGTGTACCACAGCTTTGCTGTTTCATAAGACTATCAACGCGCTCGGAAACGACCAGTCAAACATGCCATAAGCTTACCACTTCCATGGGCCATGTAGCGTCTATGATATTAACAATTGTAAAAGCATGTTCATCCGGACAAACAAACATCCTCAGAAAAATTTCAACACATGCCAGTATATTGTGTTGCAATATGCGCACAGATTAGTTCCTCAATCGAGGCACTGATGAAATGTAAACACATGAGCACCACTGCTTCTATATACAAAATGTAGTAATTTGAGAATGTCAAGCACAAATATTATTGAACAGCTACAAAAAGTAAGGATAGTAGTTTTATTGGCCATATAAACTTGTGAACAGAGGCATACTAACTAAATTAACAAGCACGGTTTCATGTGCAAACAAGCAAACATTAAAAATTATGGGGTCTTAGGTGCCAAAACCACTATCTGATTATGAGGCACGCCGTAGTGGGGGACTCCGGAAATTTAGACCACCTGGGGTTCTTAACGTGCACCTAAATCTAAGTACACGGAACAAGCAAACATGAAGACCCTTGATGACCGCGGAAACTCGCTGTCAAAACGCTGGAGTGAGGATGCGAGCGAATTGACCTTCATGCTGCATCTAGCATCAATGTGAACTAAATCACGGAAACACAGTGCACGGTGGACTCTGTCCCTGTCACAGATGGCTTTCAAGATACAGTGGCTCGGAGTAGAATCCTCCCCCCTCCACCCGGAGCGTTGCGCGCAACAGTAGACAGAAGACAGTGAGCCACGATCACCGGCTCGCCCTTGCATGCTTTCACTCGCATATACAGCATACAGCGAGCGGTGACGATTTTGTCGCCCTTGGACTTTATACGGAACCTCACAGCGACGGCAGAAATGTGCCTGGAGTGTCCATATAATTGGTATCGCAATAAATTTTTCTTAGCTAAGTATTGTTAAAATGTTCATCTACACAATCTGCATGCTCTAATAACAATTTACTGTAGGCCTGTACAACCAGGTGCTAGAGTGCATGGTGGCTCCTGCATTCCTATTGAAAAGATTCTATGGTTTCGGGAGCTCACTTGCAATGCAGCAATATGCACAAAGAAGAGAACACCGCTGTGATGTAGAGCTCTAACACACTGTTGACCCTCTGAAAAGACTAGAAGGATTCATCCATGCATTGAAGTGAGTATAGGCACTGAATACAGAGGCGAAGTAAAATCATGAAAGAAATGCTTATGCAATTGCACTGAGGTCAATTTTATTGCTTTGAAGGCTCATTGCCTGCACAGGCACTTCCCTGTTGAGTGCTCATGGTCGAGCCTCTGTAGGGCCCCTTCAAGGATATTGCTGAATTGACGTATTCATTTTAAAATCCTCTATTGTCACTCTCTACAAATCAGAACCTAGTTTATGCCTCGTTTAGTTCACCAAGGAGACTGTGGAAGCCAAGAACTACATGTGTGCCTTGTATTGCACATGAATATGGGCAGAAAATGGTAATTCAGGAATTCATTTAAAGATTCATATTTAACCCACACACTTCAAACTTTTGATGCATATTGCCCATAACAGGGTGCTTATTCATTCCAAATCAAGAATTCCCAACACTTTTGGTTCCCCAAGACAGTGGGAAAACTTTGTAAGTGTTTGATGTATAACACCTCTGAACAGGCAGAAAAACATTTACAATTTAGCATCTAATCAGCACCCACACGTCATAATTAGACCCTTAACATGTCCCTCATGTCTGCCAAGTATAAACTCTGAATAATCTAGTTATCTCAAGACACCGCAAGACACATATTTTCGAGTGCTTCCATACAGAGGCACTAAACTCTTTGCTGTAAAACACAGCCCAGCAAAAAGTTATTAGATTGGTTCAGTGCAATGCTTCAGCATGAAACTGTAAGCTGAGTTAAAGCAGTCTTTTAACTAAATGCAGTTATTGTGAGTTCACTCTGACTCATTCATCGCTTGGATGTGCCTAGACATATCCTGGCATCCTCGCTCATTGCCTGTAACTGCTCGTAATGGCTGCCACTATGATTCACCTACATTTGCTCACCTACATTTGCTCATTTTTTATGTGCATGCCAACTCAGCTAACCCTCAACAACATTGGCACTTGAATGCAGTAGCAATTTCTGAATTTTTATGGCACGCATAATGCCCGAGAGTGACACCGTATGAACTCTGCAGTTTATGAGGTCAATATATGCGACATGATGTGTATGAATGCATAACTGTACCTTTACCACTCAAACAATGGCACGGCAGCGACATGGCACTGCTCGCCGTTTGTATAGCTGTCAAGGAAGTTGCGAGAGCGGCACTGCTAGATCCAGCGACCATCACTCGGGAGAGGTTTTCTGGTGGAGCTATGGAACTGAGCTGGTTCTAGTAATGTTGTGTCACACTGCAGTCCTTTTTACCATCCTTGTCCATTATCCCCATGACCTTATACTTGGGCTCTTATTTCTCGGCGCATTTCGCCCCTCACTGATTGCTCTGCCTGCACCCTCTAACTCAAACTTCCTGCTCCTTCCCGATTTTCTTGTCAAGCCCTTGAGCAATCTCAGTACTACCGGCTTTGTCCACCTGCCTGCTTAAGCCGAAATGTTCGTCTAGTTTTTCTCCTCTTCTGCCATGCCCAATAGTCACTATCCAAGTTGCAGACTGGTCACTTCGGAGTTGGAATGATTCTGGAATCATTCCACATTTTTAACCACCTGGAATGGAATAGGAATGGAATGATGACACCAGTCGGACAGATGGAATGGGAATGGAATGGGAACCTGAGATTCTAGAATGGAGTTCCAATGGAATGGGCACATAGTCCTGGACTGCTAAATGTTGATTTTAAGCGAGACTACAAAACTGGTAAATTTGCCATTCAGACTAAACTAGACTTGGCCAATATACTGTATTTCTCCTACGAGCTCTTTCAGTACCTACCTATAGATGCTTACCTCTGCCACAGTAATTGTAAGCAACATGGTATTCTGCACATTCTAATCTTCTGAAAACCCAGAAACCTTTCTGTGTTACAAGGTTGAAGTGCGTTTATATATAAAGCAACTTCTAATTGTCAAGAATGATTCAGTTTAGTGAGAGCACACTTGACCTATGACACAAGGATGGAGGCCAAGAACGACGTCGTAAATGGTTGCACCCTGTGTGTGTCCACGGTGATTTGGAATGCGTGCCATGTTTTTTTGCCCATTGCCGAATATCCAGAAATAGCAATAAACCGAGGTCAGAGAAGTGTCCTGGAAAACATGGTGCCCGTTAAAAGCCAGTAAAAGTGAAAAAAAGATAGTCCTGCTAAACATATCAATGCGTTTCGCTTTTATGTGTTAGGCATCAAAGTGACAGAATAATCTACAGCTGGATGCATGGCACGCACAATGGTGTGAGATTTGGAACTTTGCTTTAGTTGAATAAAAATAATTTCTGAAGAATTGAAGATGGTTAGAAATACTGGGTTTTCTTTAGAAGGCAAGCCTTGCTTGTATTGCAATGTGTGATGTGGCCGTGAACTGCTCAACACGTGAGCAGCTAAAGTGAAGCTGGGTTCAGCAGCCGTAAGCAGGCAGCTGTAGGCTAGTTTTTGAAAAAATTGTACACTATGATGTGAGAAATTAGCGTCACGTTTGGCTTAATTTTAAATTGAAGAAAAACTGCAAAAACATGACAAAGTGTAATTTCACTTGCGAAAGCCTCAATGAATACAGACATTTTTTTTATTATTATGGTTTCCAAAAAGCCTAAAGAGTGAGCCCTTGCTCCGTCTCTGCTTTTTTCATGTAGGGACTAGGAAGGTACTTCGAAAGAGCAGACCACATGACAGGCCGTCACCACAAACTGACATGTTTTGGAGATTTCTTGATCACAAGTAGAGCTGAATATATTTTGCAATCACATCACATATTCGCGACTTCCAACCTGCACAGCTAACATCTGTTTGTTGATGCTATTTGACAAGCAAGACAATAAAATTAATGTACAGTCGAATCTCGTTAATTCGAACATCCGGTTTATTCAAACTGACGCTGTACTCCCGTCAAAGTTATGTGTATTCCAATGGGTGAAAACGCCCGGTAATTCGAACGCGCAAGCATTTGTGATGGTTAATTTGAACATACCGCACTCCAAGAATATTCTCAGAAGTACGCCAAATCACGCAGCGGCGCCTCCGACCAGCATAGAGGAAAAGCTTCCCTTAACACTGCGCACGAAGAAAAACGTGGTGGAAATGTCACCCTCTCTCAAATGGTAAGGTCGCCGTTTCTGCATCACGCTGCAATGCTCCAGCCGCACTAGCAGCAAAATGCGTGCTGCAGGATGGATCGGTCCTGGGCCGATATTTCCCGGCTCGCCGCGGTGGCAAGCGAGCCGCGAGTGGTGGACACTGACAAGAATGGCCCCTACAGTGACGTACTTGCAGGAGACTGGTGTCATGTGGATCTGTCCGATCACTCTATTCGTACTCATGTCTGGATTCAGCCGGACCGCTTGTTTCGCACTGTCATCTGCTTGTGTCAGCTCTCGCTCACACTTGTTTTGGTTGGCTTGGTTTGGTCTCTTCGCGCTTGTTTCTTTACAATGACACGTCTAATCAGAGACGTCCCGATGAAAAGGAAAAAGCATGCGAGCATGCAGACGGAAGCAACGGTAACAGTGGAGGCCCAGTTCGGCCTCGGCAACTCCGCTGCTTCGGTGGCAGAGGAAAGTAGCACCAGCCATCAACCTGGCAGGAAAGCAAATCCACTTCCCTTCCGCCCTTCCTTGCAAATATGTTCTACTCGCCCTGCCTCTCAACTCCCTCATAACTTCCTCACCTTCGACTGCATCGGTGCCGCCAGCCCTGCCGGCCCGGCGCCAGCTTTCTCCTTGAAGTTTCGTTTTCTGCCGTTATCGGGAAGCGAGCGTTGGCTAGTGTGGTCAGTTTTGTGGCCCTCCCTCGCTGTGTGCTTGCGCACCACGATATTTCATGACTCGCATCACTTGTGTATCGTGTTATGGTGCCCGAATACTTCGAGAACGAGTCCTTCTTTTAATTCGAACTTCTATTAATCAGGACAAATTTTCAGGCCCCTGCGACTTCGAATTATCAATATTAGACTGTATAATAATATTTTTTGCATTTCTCCGTCTAGTCCTATTACATGTGTGATTGTCTTGAGTACTCACCTTGTGTATGTGGTTGTGAAATAAGGTCCCTCAAGTATGGGTACTGTATTGACCACACGCACGTCCACTAGCAGGAACAGGCACGTGCTCTACCTACCAAATGTTTGTGCAATGCTTCTCTTGAGGGCTCATGATTGTTTTCACAGAACATGGGAGATTGTTTCCAAAACCAAAATTGACAAAAGGCTCCTTTTAGAAACAGTAGACAATAGGGACATTACAGGCAACATCGCACTGCACAAATGGCAGGACATAAAGCATGTTTCTAGAGCGAAAAAAAATTTTGCAACATTATTTCTATCGTTCTTAAAACTTAATAAAGATGTTTTTGGTTACGAGTCATGCAACTGCAAGTAGTGAACAATTATACAGGGTGTTATTTTTTTTTACTGCACCAAATTTTTTAAGCTTGCCTGTGGCAGATAGCACAATTATAACCCTTGATCACTCGATGAGGCGGCCCATTACTACTACAAGAAAACAAAATGCTTCATTAACTAAGTAGCATAACTATGATAATTAACTTTTTAATTAATTCATTTACACCATATTTCAATCTACAGATTGCAGCTAGTGAGTATACAAAGCATACTGACTTGAAACGAATTATCAGAACTATGCCGATTTCGAAATAATCATTTTCAATGTGTCCGACAAAATGCATTGGTTCCAGTAACTTTTGTGCTTCAATGCATAAAACAGTGTTTTCTTAAAAGAGTAAATGGAACAACAGTACATCCTTACTGCAAGTTTGACAGTACATATCTCAAAACCAGTGCCATCCGCAGAAGTGTGCTTCTTGATGCAAGGTGCAAAAGACCTCTTCGCCAAATTAATTTGCAAACTGCCCAAGACCGTCACGGAATTTGCAACTGAAGTCACAGCTATCGAGAAGACCCTGGAAATGCACACAAGGCAATATAATCGCCAAGTGCTCATGCCAAAATGCAAAATCCAAGCACTAGGCTCTGATGACATAAGAGATACCATCAGGGCCATTGTGTGCGAAGAACTGCGCAAGATGTTCCCTTCGTCACAGCCTCAGGTGGCCTCAATCACTGACACGTCACAGAGGAACTTCAACGTTCACTTGGAGTTTACAAGGTGCAGCCCGAATCATAGCAGCCCCTGCCGGAAGTGATGACTTACACCGCCACCTCTCGCCGTCATGTTCTCCCGCCGCGCCAGTGCCAGGGCCCCGTAATGCCGCAATTCCACCGCCAGCTTGCCCATCTATAAGCCCACGCAACACGCCTAGGAAAATGGGCATTTTTTGTGCCCCCCGACTACTGCCAGCTATGCTACTACTGTGGAGAAGTGGCCCAAGTCTACTGCCGGTGCCCATATTACGAAATGGAGCTACGAGGGTTTTCTGCCAATGTTCTGGGTCCACAGCTCAGTGAACAACGTCGTGAGGTCACCGACTACATCGCCGCCACTGAGTGGAACAACTCAATGATCTTCCTGATTGGCGTCACCAGGTCGCCACATCTCCCCACATTACACTGACCCAACCCGTGTCTGGTTCATTAGACCTTATCCAGAAAACTGAAAGTCGCAACTGATGAAGGTGCAGTTGCCATTCGCCGAAATGCTGAAAATTCTCTGCCACTGCCACCGACGTGGCAAGACATATTGACAAAGCCACAATAACACACTGCCATCCAGACAATGCCTTGAAGCCAAGAAAATGGTGCCTAAAGAAGATTTCATGACATTATGAAACAGCAGCGGGCTGATGCAACGCAGCTGTGACACGATGCCATGCCCTAACTGCAGTGCAAGACACTCGGAACCACTGACCTCAACGTGCTTCTCAACGGTCACAACATTACAGCTCTATTGGAGACAGGAGCTGACTACTCTGCAATCAGTGGATCCTTCGCTGCCAAGTTAAAGAAAGTTAAGGCTGCATGGGACGTCCTTTAAACCCGCACAACTGGAGATCACCTCAAACACCTATGGGAATCTGTACGGCCAGACTAACAGTTGATGACCAGACTTACCCTGTGACCTTTGTTATTCGGCAACAATGCTCGTGAGATGTAACTGTCAGCATGGACTTTCCAAGCCAACACAACAGAGTCATCAACCTGAAGTCCAAGTTGATAATTCTAACTACAGAGCAAGCAGTACCACTGGAGAGGACTCTCAGGCATTGTGCCCTAAGTGTAGTTGAAGATGAAGTCAGTATCCCACCTCAGGCCAGCATTATCATTTCCGTCAGCGCAGAAGCAACCGTAAACATGAAAGTAATCATCGAGAATGACCAACAGAAGCTGCTCGACCATGAAATCAGCATCACAAGGGGTACTGTTCAGTTGCATGAAGGAAAAGTGCAGGTAATGACAAACTTTAGCCAGGAGTATAAACACCTGAATAAGGCCACGCAAATTGCATACACTGAAGAAGTTGCTGCCGTCAGCAATGCATTTGTCCTCTTGGATTATTGCCCACCTACTTCAATGATCGAAGTTTCTGAACCAGCTTTTGATATTAATCCGAGTGTTCTTAGGCACAACCAAGAACAGATCAAAGGCCTCCTCAAGTAATACAAGGATTACTTTTCGTCATCATCAAGGATTCGACAAACACCCAATAGCAAAGCATTGCATAATAACTGAAGAATGCGCTCAAACACTACGTCAAAGCCCTACCGAATTTCAACACGAGGAAGAGGTACTTTAAGGCAACGAGTCAACGAAATGCTGCACAATGAAATAATCCAGCTGTTGAAAAGACCAAGGGCACTTCCTGTTATCTTGGTGAAGAAGGATGCAACTCTGTTTTTGTGTCTATTATCGTAGCCTCAATAGTCACAAAAAAGGACGCATACCCCCTCCCACATATAGACGACATGCTAGACCGAATCCGCAACACAAAATGTTTAGGAATGTGCGAATATCAAGATCTCTGAATACAAATAGAATATGAATACTTAGCATAGAATATCAAATGGAATATTAAATAATGATATGCACATGCATTTATTAACAAGTTGGTTTATTTGAACATGTCAGAACATAGCAATTACATTGTAATTGGTAAAAAAAATAAACTATTAAGTCTTTATAAGCCGGGATACTAAAAGACTGTATTTGGCTCAAGTTAGCCTTGGAAAATTGAGCAATTAGCGCTAGTTTGTTCTCACCAACCTCTGCCTTATTACATTGCATCAATTTCCAGTAAACTCAGGTATTTGACCCTGTACCAGTTGTCACTCGTTGCATTTGCTGTCAGGCAATAAGCTCAGGATTGGGGGTGGAACCTGCAAAAGAGTGCACTGTTGAGACTCGGAGTAGCGTTTAGGCAAGGAATCCCTCGTGCCATATGGATGAGTACGTCCGGGAGTAGGAGTGAAAGGGGTTTATTTTACATCATTTACAAATTGAAACAAGTCGTGAGATTCTAGTCAGCGCTCACATGTCTGCATACGTCAGGACACCTCAGCACACCCTTTCTCTGCACCAAAGGTCCGCTCTTTTAAAATGTCTTTCCTTCCTAGTTCCCTACACAATGGAATTTAATGATCTGGTTGCAGCCGATCTGAGGTGTCATATAATTCACAGAACTCCGCCTCCGATATCCAACCTTCGAAACAAGGACGAGACAACCCAGAAACAGATATTGTTTCTGTTCCTTCCACGAAACAGGTCACGCTCCTTTCACGAAAGTCTTCAACTGGGTTCCTTGCTCTACATGATGGTCATCTTGTCAAGGTCGGGTGATTAATCTTCACGCTCGTTACCACTTCCATGAAGGGCGGCGGACGCTGTTGATTCGAAGCGAGTCTCTTTGTTCGCCCGTCACAGTTGGTGTCGAGCACTGTTGCCATCTCAGCGGTGCTGATGAAAGGGGGCTGCCTTGGAGGAAACACCCAAAGAATGTGCACTGCTGATTTGGGGCGCAACAGCATCCTCGCTGTTTGCAAACCCATGCCCCTTCGTACTGAGAGACTGGGTTTCCTGCATAGCTTAGACAACCAGTGACTAAATGTGCTTTACAGGCAAAATTTTACCAGCAGTATTAAATTATTGCAAAATTCGGCACAAAATCCCACACTTTCTTAGATTAGATAGAAATAACTGCTAAGAACTATGTTTGCTCCCACACAGCCAGCAATATATTCGATTTGTTTCAAATATTCGTATCCAATCAAATATTCAAAAATTTTTGAATACTTAGTTTTCGAATCGAACATGAATATTAAAAGTATAATAGTATTCGATAATATTCGCACACTCCTAAAAATATTTTTTGTCAATGGATCTGAAGACTGGCTACTGGAAAACCGAAGCCGACAAAAGGGGCCAAGAAAATACAGTGTTTATTAGGCTGGACGGCCATTTCGAATTCAAGATCATGCCATTCAGCCTTTGCTCGGAACTTTCAACATTCCAACACGTGATGAACACGGTGCTGGTAGGCCTAAAATGGCAGGCGTGTCTCCTCTACTTGGAAGACACCATCATCTTTTCTGCAAACTTCGACAATCACATCAGCCAACTTGAACTGTACTAGAAGTGGTCAGGTCATCCAGACTCACACTGGAGCCCCAAACGTACTGCTTCGCATAAAAAAAGAGATTATGGGGTTTTACGTGTCAAAACCACTTTCTGATTATAAGGTACGCCGTAGTGGGGCACTCCGGAAATTTTGACCACCTGGGGTTCTTTAAAATGCACCTAAATCTAAGTACACGGGTGTTTTCTCATTTCGCCCCAACTGAAATGCAGCCGCCATGACAAGGATTCGATCCCGCGACCTCGTGCTCAGCAGCCCAACACTATAGCCACTAAGCAACCACGACAACTTCCGCATAAAAAAAAAGCTCCTGTTCCTGAGCCACATCATCAGCAAGTCCGAAGTCCGTTCCGGCCCACAGAAGGCAGCTGCTATAGCAAAATTCCCATAGCCAATCGACAAAAAGGAAGTGCGCAGATTTTTTGGCCTCTGTGCCTACTATAGTTGCTTTGTCAAACACTTTTGTTGCATCGCTGGCCACTGACTCGTCTCATAAAATCGGAAGTCGAGTTCAAGTGGGAAGGCACCGCTAGCCAAAGCATTCCAAAAGCTTAAATGACGCCTGCAGTCACCACCAGTACTCACCCACTTGAGAAGAAGATGCCGATACCAAAATCAACACTGACATAAGCAGCGTAGGCCTCGGGGCTGTCTTAGTCCAGAGGAAACATGTACTTGAAAGGGTCATATCTTACACTAATCAGTAGCTGTCGAAGGTCGAGGCCAATTGTTTTACGACAGAGAAGGAATGTCTTGCCACAAATTGGGCTACCACGAAATTTCACCTTACTTATTTGGAAGGCTATTCAAAGTTCTAAGCAACCATCACACTTTGTGTTGGCTAGCCAATTTATAGGACCCTTCAGGACGCCTAGCATGGTGGAGCCTCAGACTGCAAGAATTAGACATCACCGTTATGTTGTTTAGTTGTAGCGATTGACTACGACTGCGTTTTAGATGCAGCGGCAGGAAGCCACGAGTGACACACAATGTGGGAGAACGACTTTGCAGGCCACGAATGGTCTAGCCTTTATTTTACAGCAGTAGATGTAGGTGGCGCTAGTAACTATACATAACGCGCCCCTTTTTGTGTAATGATTATTGAAATGATAGACACAACACCCTACAAAGTTCAGTCCTTGTACTTCAACCTTCGCATTTTCGAAATTTTCCACCGGATTAAAACAAAAAGAAAAAAAAATCCGCGTGTTGATAAGATTGCATAAACAGGCCTGGAGTGCGGCCTTATCCCAGTGACCAGAACCGGCAATGCACTACCTCACCAGAGCAGGATTGGCCACCCTGGTGCAGTACTTGGCCACAACCTCCTATATGAATACAACAATCAAACCACGGCCCTCAGTCCCCAGCAGCTGCGAAGCAACTGACCACGGCGGCGGTCAGACCTGTGACGCAGCTGAGGGTGCTAAGAATACCTGGGTCCGAACAGGCCGCCATTGGAATCTGAACCTGGCAACGTTTAAGACTAGAATGTTATCTAGTGAGGCAAGTCTAGCAGTGCTATTGGAGGAATTAGAGGGCAGTAAATGGTATATAATAGGGCTCAGTGATGTTAGGAGGACAAAAGAAGCATATACAGTGCTAAAAAGCGGGCCCGTCCTGTGCTACCGGGGCTTAGCGGAGAGATGAGAACTAGGAGTCGGATTCCTGATTAATAAGGATATAGCTGGTAACATACAGGAATTATATAGCATTAACGAGAGGGTGGCAGGTCTTGTTGTAAAACTTAATAAGAGGTACAAATTGAAGGTCGTATAGGTCTACGCCCCTACACCCAGTCATGATGACCAGGAAGTCTAAAGCTTCTATGAAGACGTGGAATCGGCGATGAGTAAAGTCAAAACAAAATACACTATACTGATAGGCGACTTCAATGCCAGGGTAGGCAAGAAGCAGGCTGGAGACAAGTCAGTGGGGGAATATGGCATAGGCTCTAGGAATAGCAGGGGACAGCTATTAGAAGAGTTTGCGGAACAGAATAATATGCGGATAATGAATACCTTCTTCCGCAAGCGGGATAGACGAAAGTGGACGTGCAGGCGCCCGAATGGTGAGACCAGAAATGAAATACACTTTAAACTCTGCGCTAACCCTGGCATCATACAAGATGTGAACTGGCTTGGCAAGGTGCGCTGCAGTGACCATAGGATTGTAAGAACTCGAATTAGCCTAGACTTGAGGAGGGAACGGAAGAAACTGGTACATAAGAAGCCGATCAATGAGTTAGCGATAAGAGGGAAAATAGAGGAATTCCGGATCAAGCTACAGAACAGGTATTCGGCTTTAACTCAGGAAGAGGACCTTAGTGTTGAAGCAACGAACGACAATCTTATGGGTACCATTAAAGAGTGCGCAATAGAAGTCGGTGGTAACTCCATTAGACAGGATACCAGTAAGCTATTGCAGGAGACGAAAGATCTGATAAAAAAATGCCAATATATGAAAGCCTCTAACCCTACAGCTAGAATAGAACTGGCAGAACTTTCGAAGTTAATCAACAAGCGTAAGACAGCTGACATAAGGAAGTATAATATGGATAGAATTGAACATGCTCTCAGGAACGGAGGAATCAGTGAAGAAGAAACTAGGAATTGGCAAGAATCAGATGTATGCGTTAAGAGACAAAGCCGGCAATATCATTACTAATATGGATGAGATATTTCAAGTGGCTGAGGAGTTCTATAGAGATTTATACAGTACCAGTGGCACTGACGACGATGATGGAAGAGAGAATAGTCTATAGGAATTTGAAATCCCACAAGTAACGCCAGAAGAAGTAAAGAAAGCCTTGGGAGCTATGCAAAGGGGGAAGGCAGCTGGGAAGGATCAGGTAACAGCAGATTTGTTGAAGGATGGTGGGCAGATTGTTCTAGAAAAACTGGCCACCCTGTATACGCAATGCCTCATGACTTCGAGCGTACCGGCATCTTGGAACAACGCTAACGTAATCCTAATCCATAAGAAAGGGGACGCCAAAGACTTGAAAGATTATAGACCGATCAGCTTGGTGTCCGTTGCCTACAAAGTATTTACTAAGGTAATCACAAATAGAATCAGGAACACCTTAGACTTCTGTCAACCAAAGGACCAGGCAGGATTCCGTAAGGGCTACTCAACAATAGACCATATTCACACTATCAATCAGGTGATAGAGAAATGTGCGGAATATAACCAACCCTTATATATAGCTTTCATTTATTACGAGAAAGCGTGTGATTCAGTCGAAACCTCAGCAGTCGTGGAGGCATTACAGAATCTGGGTGTAGACAAGCCATATGTAAAAATACTGAAAGATATCTATAGCGGCTCCACGGCCACCGTAGTCCTCCATAAAGAAAGCAACAAAATCCCAATAAAGAAAGGCATCAGACGGGGAGATACGATCTCTCCAATGCTATTCACAGGGTGTTTGCAGGAGGTATTCAGAGACCTGGATTGGGAAGAATTGGGGATCAAAGTTGATGGAGAATACCTTAGCAACTTGCGATTCGCTGATGATATTGCCTTGCTTAGTAACTCAGGAGACCAATTGCAATGCATGCTCACTGACCTGGAGAGGCAAAGCAGAAGGGTGGGTCTGAAAATTAATCTGCAGAAAACTAAAGTAATGTTTAACAGTCTCGGAAGAGAACAGCAATTTACGATAGGTAGCGAGGCACTGGAAGTGGTACGGGAATACATCTACTTAGGGCAGGTAGTGACCACGGATCCGGATCATGAGACTGAAATAACCAGAAAAATAAGAATGGGCTGGAGTGCGTTTGGCAGGCATTCTCAAATCATGAACAGCAGATTGCCACTATCCCTCAAGAGAAAAGTGTATAACAGCTGTGTCTTACCAGTACTCACGTATGGGGCCGAAACCTGGAGGCTTACGAAAAGGGTTCTGCTTAAATTGAGGACGACGCAACGAGCTATGGAAAGAAGAATGATGGGTGTAACGTTAAGGGATAAGAGCAGATTGGGTGAGGGAACAAACGCGAGTTAATGAAATCTTGGTTGAAATCAAGAAAAAGAAATGGGCATGGGCAGGACATGTAATCAGGAGAGAAGATAACCGATGGTCGTTAAGGGTTACCGACTGGATTCCAAGGGAAGGGAAGCATAGCAGGGGGCAGCAGAAAGTTAGGTGGGTGGATGAGATTAAGAAGTTTGCAGGGACAACATGGCCACAATTAGTACGTCACCGGGGTAGTTGGAGAAGTATGGGAGAGGCCTTTGCCCTGCAGTGGGCGTAACCAGACTGACGATGATGATTACCGCTCCATTCATCACTACTTCGTTGCATGTGAACTGTGTCAACGCCGAAAGAAACCACCTATGCTTCCTGCTGGCCTCCTTCAGCCCCTTGATGTCCCATCTGACCCCGTCTCCCAGAGTTGGTCTTGACCTCCTCGGTTCTTTACCTGCGTCTGTGCTGCAGACGCTGCTGATTTCCTGCTACATGATGCCACCTTACATTATGGAGCCCCTTGTCAACTCCTCATCGACCGTGGCCGTTACTTTCTCTCCAGCATTACTGATGACCTGTTTCGCTCCTGCGCGACAAAACACGAATTTACGACAGCTTACCACCCGCAAACCAATGGCTTGACTAAACGATTTAACAGGACGCTAACTGACATGCTTTCTATGTATGTCTTTCTGACCATCAAGATTGGGATGCTGCATTGCCCTCCGTTACATTTGCCTACAATTCCTCCCGTCACGATACCACTGGTTTTTCACCCTTTTATCTTCTGTTTGGCTGCAACCCAACATTACCGTTTGACACTACCATCCCCACTGCCGACCATTTGCGCACTGAGTACGCCCGCGATGTCATTTCCAAAGCTGACGAGGCACGCCAGATTGCTCGCCAGCCGAGGTTCATGTTATGTCTTCTTTAGTGGCGCTCTTCTAGAGGAATATTACCGTAACAATATTTTCTAATTCTTAAAATTAGCTAAATATAACATTTTTGTCGCAATCGTTTCATAAAAAAAGAATTATTTACATTACAGTCAACGACTCATTTTCCGGTCATGCCTGATAATTCGGATGCCTTTGCGGCCCCGCTACATACTGTTACGATCGGCCAGCAGGGGTAGTGACCTTCTAGCCTCTCCTGCACCACTGCAATGAATAACTTCGTGAAGCTAACAATGTGTCCCCCTCGGGACAGACCTGCGGTGCCAGCAAGACGAGACATGTTTGGCAAATTGAGTGTTGTTTGTTGGTTCACTGTCACCATCACGGACCAATGGGAGCAAGAAATTCCTGGAAAAGGGTGTCCTACGGTGTTTCCTCACAGACTCCGGTAACCACCATGGTTGTTTGAGAGATGCTCCAGATATTTGCTGATTCATCCCAGGAACCAAGACGCGCCAGTTTGAGCCAAGCGTGACAATCCCTGTCTACAAAGCTCCCCTCCTTTCTTTGTGTTCAGCGAACAAAGGTGCGGAAGTGACTGTGTGAACCCTCACCCTCAACACGGGTCCTTTGACGACGTTGCACGCTCCGATTAGATGAAGGTGGGGTGGTAGATTTCCCTGGCTTAGGGATCTAGGGCGGACAGAACGAAATTAAGCAGACTTTGACGGCTCCTCAGTATGCTTCAATTCAGTCATGCTAGATTGATGAGACGTAACGTCCTCCATTCCTCATGTAGATATTGTAAATAAACCCAGTACTCCTCGTTCTCGAAGAGAACATGTTCCTCCCTTCAACAACTGCCTTTGCGTGGATGAGTTGGACGACAGCATGGGCCAGCTACCCTTCTGACATGCTTGACCCAAACTCTTAGAGTACCCGATAGAGTCAATAGACAGTTTTAGTATAGCGTATACAGTCGAACCCACTTATAACAATATTCAGGTGCCATGAAATTTCCATTGTCATAACCGACAACTGTTATAACCGGGTTGCATGAAAAAATCAAAGTTGGGGGATGGCAGAGCTGTTGTGAGAAAACTATATAGGCAGGGAGGCCAGTGCCCCTCCCCACCACCTTCCTCCATCCGGCGGCTGATTGTGTTCACTCGTTTAGCTGCTTCCTAGGTGCTCCGATCGTGTGTAACAAGCCACGGCTGTTGGCGTTAAAGAATGGCACTGCTATAACAATTGCAAAGAGGGGTCACGGGTGGCAAGTGATACGCAAACACTGCCGAGGCATTGCTTTAGTGGCCCCAAAAGGGGCCTTTTAAAAATTTCGAGAAGGCTGCCACGGCAGCCTGTCAGCTTGAGAAATCCAAAAGACACACTGAGGCAATATCACCACAAGCATCTCGTCACATACTTCTCACTGGCTTGCACGAGAAAACCCTATGTCCGTCAGTCTTGCATGCTTTACGCGAAGCTTGCCAACATCCTTCTCCAAGGCATCCAGGTGCTCCACGTAGTGCAGTGGAAGGTTCCTCACGAAAACAAAGCCCCTGAGGGGCAGAATCATCTGCTGGGCCTCCTGTGAGGACAACGTTGAGGCAGTCTGCCCTACTGCGTCATCGTTGCCATCACTATCTGATACAAGCACAGTCGCGATGATCGCCTCATCAGTTAGAAGCACTTAGTTTCCAAATCTACAGCCATGACCTTTCTTTCCACTGGCAATGTCGTGCATTGCTGATCATCAGCGGGCGGATCAGCCATCTTCCATTTCGGTGGGGAGAAACCACGTGGCCAGGAACAACTTCGACACAAACAATGAAGACAAACGCGAGCGATTAAGCTGTTTGCAGAACTGCACTGAATGAGGAGCCAGCGAGCAACATGCGAGACTCACAGTTGGCGTGGTCCATTCGTGTTTCGGAGGGTGGGGCGGCTTAGAGCTGTGTGCACACACAAGCTGTGCGCGCAGCACATTCATGTTTGGAGGGATGGAAGGGCGACGGGAGAGAGGCTTGCGGAGATGGCTAGAGAATGAGTGCGTGGCGGCTGCTGGAGCAGCGGCCCATCTTGCAGCGACTCGAATTTCTGGTTTTCTTTTTTTTTTCTTTTCAAGGATTTCGCATTTGACTACCTTTCGGCTCAGACACCCGGCAGCCAAACTTCATCGTTATAACCGATAATGCGGCATCGGGGCATTGTAGTAAGCGGGTTAATTAACTATGGAAAACATGTAACACTTGATGGTGCAGCAGCTTCTCATTGTTATTACCGATATATTGTTAAAACCGGTATCGTTGTAAGTGGGTTTGACTGTAGCAGCAAATGCAAGGAGTTAGCATTAGCGTTAAGGCCAGACCACACGTATGCTTGCGGCTGTGCGCAAGTTCACATCTGCACGCCCATGCATGCGCAGACGGTGCAGCCCGGCTTGTACGCATCGAAATGTGGCACGATCTCAATGAACAGCTCCTCTCTGTTGTCGGTCGCTTGGGCTGCCTCGCGTCGGTGCGCCTGGCTGCACAGCTCAACATGGTACATTCAAACTCTCAGTGAAGCAGATTTAAATCATGCAAGAAAGTGCTTCTTCTTTCCTTTTTGTGCATATCTAACAGCTATAAAAATATAACAATTATGCTTGTAGATATCAAAGCATTTTGAAACACTGTCGATAACAAAGTACCAAGTGGCATCTGCCAAGGCGTCTATAAGTGAGCACAGTGAGCGCGTGCTGTCGCGCATCTTTGTGGATACAAACCGCCATTTCGTGTCTGCAAGTGTACATGTGGTCTGGGCTTTAGGGTTGCATTCTCCAAACTGGGCATGCGTTGTACGTAAACAGTGCTGGATCTCTTACGTACAGCAACATGGCAGCGCCAGTCGAAGCAAGAGCTGCCCACTTCCGATCTATCGAGATATAAGCCCGCATTATCCGGCTCATTCGTTCCCCACTAACCTCGTATTTGCTTTAGATTTGTGTGATGATGCTTTGACAGCGACGTACTGGTGGCAAATGGACATTGTTTTTGAGATACGTTCTGAATTAATGGCACAGTAGGCTTAACAAGGGAATTTGCTCATGTTTGCTGTAGCCGCGTCGAGATGACGCCAAAGCCTGTCTTTTGTTCATTTGCCCAACTTAGGCTGTGTTAAAATAATCGCCGTAAACAGCAAAGCAGATGGGTAAGCGGGCAGTGGCCATCGTAATTCTCATTCCAATTCTCACGGAGATGTCAAAGTAGACTGCTTCGCGAACACAGCATCGAAGTCAAAAATATGACGCAGGCTACTTTCCTGTCCAAACAAGATGGCAGAGCAGGATGCTTGGAAACTCGATGGGAAGGTCGTCTGCACATAAGAAAATGTAGACACGCTTTCCTATTCTCTTAATGTAAGTCACGTCATGTGCAAGGACTTGAAATATAGAAATAATGTGTACTTTTCTCAACATTTCTTGGTTGCCATGAGGTGGCGTCACGTCGCAGAAGTGTCTTCCAAATGGCTCAAAAAGTGTTCCAATACATGGCCTCGAAGCTGTCTTAGACGTAGATGAAGACGTAGACAGTCTCCTACGCTGGCCAGAATTGGAACACACCACTAGTGAGGCACTTATGGATTCGGCATTGGATTAGCTCGACATTTCATATGGATTTGGCTTGCCAGTATACTTCGTGTTTTTACATCTAGATGGTGGCGTACATGTTTGCATTTTAGAGTTAGTGTTTTGCCTAGTTTATGCCGTGCAGTGCCGCCTTTCTAAGCATTAGCGCTGCGTTGGACGCTAATGCTAATACAAGTGTTTTAGACAATACTACTAAAACTGTCTAATGTATAAGAAAGTCTGAAATTTTGAATGCAAAAATCTTTTGCTGGCCGATTTTCGGACTTTCTGCCATGACCGCAGGTCTGAAACAGCATTAATGAAGCCACCATGGCTGCCATTTCGATTAAGTCGCTGCCTGGAACAGGCGCTCACGCACGCAAATCCTCCGGCAGCCGTAGCCATCACCGCGGCAATGCTAGGCCTAGCTACATCAATGTTCACTACCAAGCTTCTTGCTATTCGGTGCCATGTTTTTCATTAAAACAATTGTCACTGTTAGCAATTGGGCTCACTCTGCCTTTGTAATTAATCCTCGCCAATGGCTTCGAAGCTCAGAAAGCACAACACGATGCATAATACCAGTTCCCGAAAGTACTCTTCGCCTCAATATGGCAATATTACGCAGTGATGCATACGCAACATATTAAAGTGAAACATGCCAAGAATGGGAAGGGGCAATTGTCACGGGATACAGTTAGCATTCCTTGATTATACCTGCCGTCTCCTGTCACAGTCAGAGCACCGATATGCCTAAGAAGTGTACTGGCAGGCCTTCAGAGCCATTTCGGACATACCTGTGGCTATTTGAGCCCATGGGGGCAGTATAAGGCATGCATTTCTCTTTTTGGGCTGCCTGATCTTTTGGATGCTTTCGCGGCCCCTAGGGCGTTCGAAAAATCAAACCATGAGTTGCACGCAATGACGTTTGCAACTGGAAGTTTAATCAACTGAGGAGCTAGTAAATGACTGGATTTAAAGGGCCCCTCACCAGGCCCCATGGCAAATTTTGGTTATATGCTGGAAATTCTGACATGTCCTCTAGGGAGCGTTCTACTGCAAAAAAGTTTCAAATTGGCTCACTAATAGCCGAGTTAGAAATATTTCAATGTCGCGAACCCATGATTTCAGCAGGCGGGCTCCACTGCCAAGCAAGACGCTTTCTTCACTCGCCCCGTCTAGCCTCCACAAGCGAAATTCCTTCCCTGCGTTCTCCCATGCCAGACCTTGAGGATTACGTGACGCATATGTCACAGGCCCCGCCTACATTACCTTTTCTATCCTCGCTTTTTTTTTTTTTTCGGCGCTAAGCATTTCCATTTACGGAATCGCACATTGTTGTCTAGTTCGCGCAGTGCACGATATTGCGCGCTGCGCACAAGGAAACATCTAGCGGTATAATTCAGTGTTACACGAATACTGAGGCAGAACAAGTGGACTGCAGAGCATGATCACAAGCTGGAGCACGTTAGAAAATAGCATTGTTTCGGTACCTACGCATGTGACTGCACGACAATGGGAACAAGCAGACGAAGTGGAAGTACATCTCTCTTCCTTTGGTGCAAAGTAAAACAAAAAACACACAGACTTTCCATTTGTGTGTTTTATTATTTCTCTAAACATCAATTCGTCAATTCAAGCAACAGATCGCACAGATAACAGATGTTGTCTTGAATTATTCTCGAAGTCGCATGTCACCACAAGCGACGTCACACTGTGGACACAGCTACGTAGCCGCAGGGGCACAACTATGTCACCGTCCGGCTTGAAGCGCGGCGGCCACGAGGACAAGGAAAAACGGCGTCCGGTTTGAAATTTCAGGTCTTTCCGCGGCGCGTAGCAATGTAATACTTTGCAGACACGATCATTATCGCTCAAGGTATGCTCTGCGCTTGTCAGCTAGAAATGGCCAGACCTGGTGAGGGGCCCTTTAAGAAAAAACCAGCCAAAAAAAGACTCACACAAGAAACATACAAGAGACAGGAAAGAGCCTCTTTCCTGTTTCTTCTTGTATGTTTCCTGTGTGCGTATTTTTTTAACTGCCTTTTTCTTAAATGCAATGCACCAACTAGCCCAACAATGTGGTTTAAGAGAAATGACTGTTTTAGCTTATCTGGAGCCCATGACACTAAAAAAAAAAAAAAATCCAGCATGTCACCAGATGCATGTAGTGTTGTGATCATGCAACAAGTGCGGTACTGTAGCACCACACATTGTATAAAAGAATGCAAATATGGGGAGACTGACAAAAAGTGAATTGCTCAGCATAAATTGAGATAACAAATTTGTTTATAAGCCACCTAAAAGCAAGGTATTCTTATTGGATGACTAGAAATTATTGAGCAGCAGTTATTGATCATAGTGCATTTGTTAATGAACCATCGCCTCTGCGCAACAACTGCAACTCTCCTGCAGCAAAATCATTCAAAATGGTCTTCACTTGAATCTATCTCCAACAAATGCTGTCATCCCCTCATGTTCAAGCAGAAATGAATTTGCGACCATTTCAAACACTGTATCCTCATATCAAATAAAAATCGAATAGCAAGGACTGTGATCCTTATTCAAACTTTTGAGTATCGCACAACCCTTAAATTTAGCCAACTTAAATGATAAGCTACACATGTAGATGCCTGAGGCATGATGTTGCGCATTTCGTGTATTTGAAAACGTAAAAACAGATAATCCCATGCATTGTACCCACTTGACTTTCTTTTTTTTGCAATAGTTGATTGATATGACATGCGAATATAAGTTACTAGGGGTTGCAGGCTCCCGGCTGCCATGGTGTGTGCGAAAGCGTCTACAAAAAGTAAATATTTTTGGATAGAGCCAGGCTTTTAAAGGTAAACCTTTGCATTTTGGGCTCTTCTTTCTTTGGCATGTCCCTTACTTAAGCTCATGTTTTGCTGGATATCAGCTTGTAAGGCCAATTTGGTATGGCAACCTGCTACCCTGCATGACAACAATACTAAAGCAATAAAATTACAACAGCTCAGGATAACCAAACTGTCTTGCAATGAACAAATTTGTTACTCCTGTGTGTGAGAGACAAAGCATTTATCAGTTACGACTCTTTCCTACCATTTGTAATCTTACTCCAGTGTTCTCCACATAAGTTCACTACGTCAAACTAACTACACAGTTTTAGTAATGTTTATTTCTTATGAGCACAAAAATAAAAGACATGGTTGAGCCATCAGAAGTCCCTTGGTGTCACTTGTCATGCAAGTAAAAAAAAATATGCAGATCCAATGCACATGTTAAAATATCTGAAACGAAGCTTTCATGAAGCGATTAATGAACTACAGTTAAACCTCAAGATAACGAAGTCAGCAAAATCGGCAATTTGCTTTGTTATATCAAAATTTCGTTGTATTGAATTCAATCTTTTATGCAAATAAGTACAGTCGCCGATCGGTTTCTTTTACACGGAAAGGGGCCGCAGGAATTTGCGAATTATCGGGCAATCGAAAAAAGCAAATTTTAATAAGAAAACAATTTTGATAAATTTGAGAGTCGGCGACGAATGATACGGTTTTATTGCACGTACGTTGACAATATCTTCACATTGGTGGTACTAAAGCCCCTGCATCTACGCGCCACCCCCGCTTTCTTAAGTAGCGACAACCTTTGTTCTGCGACGCCTTTTCCCCTCACACCAAATCCGGTTTCGGTATTTCCGGTTCCGGCATTTCCGGTTCCGGCGTTTCCACTTCCTGTAGTTGCGCTGCGGGAATTCCTGCTTTGACTGCTGTTAGACGATGGTGAGACGCCCGCGCGTGCTTAGCAGAGCTGCGGCAGTCACCATAAGAAGAATGCGAAGGGGACAAGCTGGTGTATTCCGCTGAAGTAGTAGTTCGCGGTCGCTGTTGTCCAAATGCACGAAAAACGGCAGTGGTCTCCAAGCGCCCAGGCACTACATTCCACTGTACTTTGTCACGCGTGCCACAACCCGTCGCAGGTTGACGCGAAGCAGCGAACACGAGCAGATCGCTGGTTACAGTAGGCGGTAGTTCTTGGATGTAATCGCATTCACAGTTTCAACCGCAGCTCGTGCAATTAAAGCCTCTCCAGCGGCGCGAAAGTAAACAACGCTAAAAAACAAAGTGTCACTTCCACTCGGAACAGGAAGCTGCAGCTACGTAAGTTCCGCTTGACGCCGGAAGCTAAGGGGGTGAGGGGGAGAGGGGCGTGGAGGAGGAGGGCAGGTTGGCGGTACTTAACCTGGTCGGCGGAAACGTGTATGGAGGGGCTTTAGGTGGTACGAATTAAGTGAAGTCAGCCACGCTTCGGCGTGCACTCCGCCCCGGCGGCTGATAGTGTTGCTCTCACTGGAACAACGCTATCAGGAAAAACGCTGGCAGCTGGGAAGGAATGCTTCCGTCTGCCTATCACTCCAATGGGTCCCCAAAATTCGAGATTACACAACCTCATATGCGCTCAGCCATGCTTACAGCCATGGGCTGCCACAGCCGAGACACGCGCCAGCTTACACCAACCCATTTGTGCGCACTTGATCACATTACCGCAAGCTCACTCCCCTCCGTTTCCCTTTGCTCGCAGGGAAGGCGTCACTAGTGAAGCCACCATCCTTTTTGTCTCATCCTCGCACACCTTCATTTGCACCTAAAGCACACAGTGCACAGGGCTTGGACATTATACGGAACATGATGCAGCTCCACTTTGGCAGTCGCTCTTGTTACGCAGCCCGCGATTTGAGAAGTGCGTTTGCAAGCAGCCCCCTTGTAATTCAATCAATTGACCATCTGCGTCTATGGAAGTTTCCATTTATTGTCTCGGTATTCCTTTGCAGCAGCAGTGAAATTTCATTATGTTGAAATCACATACAAATACACTTCATTATATTGAGGTTCTAAAATCATGGTGTTCTATGGACAACAGGTTATGAAAAGTTAAATACTTTGTTATATCATGAATTTTGTTATATTGAAGTTTGTTATATCAAGGTTTAACTGTACTATAAGTTTGCCCATTTCATTGCTGTGTCATTGGCATGAAGGAAACTAGTGCGCACATGTGCTCTTGCACAGTCGTGCCTAGCAATGTGACAAACCTTATACAGTCTAATCTCGTTAATTCGGACACGGTTAATTCGAAATTCCGGTTTATTTGAACTGATGCTGTGGTCCCGTCAAAGTTATGTGTATTCCAACGAATGAAAACGCCTGGTACTTCGAACACGCAAGCATGTCCAACGGTTGATTCAAACATACTGCGCTTCAACAATGTTCTCAGCAATGCGCCAAATCACGCGGCAGTGCCTCTGACCAGCACTGCTCTGACCCCGCCATAGAGGAAAAGCTTAGGAGAGACCCCTCAATGCTGCATGCGAAGAAAAAAAAAATGTTGCGGAAATTTCACCCTCTCTCAAATGGCAAGGTCGCCGTTTCTGCGTCGCACCGTAATGCCCCAGCCACACTACTGGCAAAACGCACGCCGCAGGAGGGATCAGTCCTAAGCTGATTTTTCAAAGCTCATGGCGGCGGCACGCAAGCCATGAGCGGAGGAGACCAATAAGTGGGAAACTGGTGTCATGCGGACACACCCAACCGCTCTATTAGTACTCGCGCCTGGCTCAGCCGGGCCGCTTGTTTCGCACTATGATCTGTTCACATCAGCTCTCACTCGCAATTGTTTTGGTTGGCTTAGTTTGGTCTCGTTCGCGCTTGTTTATTAAAAATGACGAGTGTAAACCGAGACGTTCCGATGAAAAGGTTCTTGGAGACAGTGCACCATATTCGATTCTGTGTGACAAGCAGACTCTGAATAAAAGGACACGAAGGAAACACCCAGTACCTCATTCTCCTTGTTTTTTGAACGTGATTTTCCTTTTTTTTTTTTTTTTGAGCGCCGCCTGCCCCATCGGCCCAGTGCCAGCTTGCTCCTTGAAGTTTCGTTTTTTACCGTTACCGGGAAGCAAGCGTTTGCCGGCGTGGGCAGTCTCATGGTCCTCACTTGCTGTGTGCTTGCGTGCCACAATATTTCACGACTTGCACCGTTCATGGATCGTGCTATGGTGCACGAATATTTCAAGAACAAGTCCTTCTTGTAATTCGAACTTCCTTTAATTAGAACAAATTTTTGGGCCCCTTGAAGTTCGGATTATCAAGATTCGACTGCATTGGCTTATATTTCTTCTTCTTACTTATTTTAAATGCACTGGCAGCTTCTTTGACCAATTCCGTGTTGTGGGTATGTGCCACAGTATGTAAATTATAGTCGTCATCAAGACACAGCAATCATCTCAAAGAGCAAGTTGGCGTTCGCATGATATGTACCGCTTGCTTCTTGGCCAACCCCCTGTGGGTATGTGTCACTTTATGAAAATCATAATCATCATCAACACACGAGGATCATCTCAAAGAGCGAGTTGGCATTGGCACAACATGTAATGCCCACTTCTTGGCCAATCCTCTGTTGTGGATATGTGCCATAGTATGGAAATCATAATCATCATTGACATGTGGCGATAATTTCAAAGAGCTAGTTAGCGTTGGCATGAGTGAAGTACAGTTAAACCTCGATATAATGAAGTAGGTAAAATTGGCAATTTGCTTTTTTATAGACAAATTTCATTGTATTGAAATTCGACGTTTTACTTAAAGAAGTACAGTTGCTGACTGATTTTTCTTACACGAACAGAAGCCGCAGAATTTTTCGAATTATCGGGCAATTGAAGAAAGCAAATTTTATTGAGAAAAAAATTCATTTTGATGAATTTGGGAGTCGGTGACAAATGATACGGTTTCATGCCACGTCGACGATATCTTCACATAAGCGGTACGAATTAAGTGAAGCCAGCCACGCTCTCGCGTGCACTCCGCACCTGCGGCTGATAGCGTCGCCCGCACTGGAACAATGCTATCATGAAAAGCACTGGCAGCAAGGAGCAAATGCTTCATCTGCCTCTCGCTGCAACGGGTCACTGAAACTCTAGATTCTGCAACCTTCAATACTAAACGCTTGGGAAGACAGCTTATATGATGCCATGCCGTCTCGCCAGGCCCACTCTTTGCACACACGGCAGATTACCTTTAAAGGTGCGCAGCTGCAAATGCTCCCAGCCGCACTTACAGCCATGCACAGCCACGGCAGAGACGCCCACCAACTTAGCCCGCCCTCGAGCGCGCTTGATCGCTTACTACAAGCTCGCTCCCCTGCCCCTCTTTCCCTATGCTTACGTGGGCAGGCGGCATTTGTGGGTGACGCCACCATCTTTTTTTTCTCCCCCTTGCACACTTGCACCTAAAAACCACAAAGTGTGCAGGGTGCGATAGGATCTTATTGCACTTGGACTTTATGTGGAATATGATGTGGCTTCACTTTGGCGGTGGCTCTTGTCACGCCATGCATGATTTCAGAGGTGCGTCTGCAAGCAGCGGCTTGTAATTCCATCATTTGACCATCTCTGTCCGTGGAAGTTTCCATTTATTGTCTCGGCATTCCTCTGCGGCGGCAGTGAAATTTCCTTATATTGAAATCACATACAAACATACTTCGTTATATTGAGGTTCTAAATAGATGGTGTTCTATGGATAAGAGGTGACGAAAAGTTAGATATACTTTGTTATATCGAGAATTGTGTTATATTGAAGTTCATTATATCGAGGTTTAACTGTATACCTGCGACCTAATGGTTAGAGTATCAGGCTGCTGCACTGGGAGGCCGAGGTTGAAATCCTGCTGCCAGATGCACTTCTTTTTTCTTTCTTTTTTAAGAGTGAGAATTATACTCAGCGAGAAATCGACCGACCGACTGACCTGACCCGACACAGGCAAAACAATGGGATGGTAGGCAAAGAATGTGTAGCTTTGAAAATCACAACCATAGTATGCAGTAACTCAATAACAAAATTCATTTGATTTGGCATGTTAAATTGCATGACCAAACTTGGACAGGACTGTAAGAAAAACACCATCAAATGAAGTGTGCCAAAGAAGATAAAGTCTGAATCCTTCTCACATACCCTTGACATTAAATTATCCTGTCTCACAGGATAATCAGATACACAGATGCATTGGTGTACACTGATAAGGAAGGGTAAAGGTAGCAGACCAAACGTTCATTCACACAATAAAAATGGTGGGTCAGCTAGTACACGACAAATGATTTATATGCAGTGGCAACATTTAACTGCTCCAGAAATCTGCTGCCTTGTAACCTTTTATTCTGCTCTACCACAAAACCAGAGTGATATGGCAGCCGCTGCTGAACTGATGCATATGCTCAAGACACAAATAGCAAATAGCAAATGCTTGTCATGGCCACACTAACCTGGCAATGCAAGTCCTGGGAATCTCAAGAAAACGTTCATGACAGTCCACTGGGACACGAAATGGCTGGGGTGTGGTTGGCACAGTGTTGTATGCGGTGCCACTTGCACGCACCTCGATGGCATCCAAGGCTGATATGGATGCTTGCTGCTGTGCTGTCAACACCATTGAGTACTGCAGCACCACCTCAAAAGTCACCTGGCCAGATGGTACATTGGGGTCACCCTGCAGAGACAGCAACCCCTTACGAAAATCAGTCATGCCTGAGTACGGTTCTTGTAGAGAGTACAAGCATAATCAATATCTTCAAAGTGTTACGAACAGCACATAAATATGTTTTTATTGGTTGTGAGCTCCTTATGCTAGACAAGGTATAAGTTTGGCCTGATCAGTACAATGCACCCAAAACCATGAAAAATACTATCACATGAACGGTGCATCACTGCTCAATATTGTCACGTAGTGATAGCCAAGAAAGCAGTAAAACTGTGAATGGCAAAACTAGTGTTTTATTGGGCGAACCTGTGCCCTCAAAAACAGGCTACCCTCAGAGCATAACGATAGGGAACACAGTCGGCGATTGGCGAAAATCTCACCAGCGGGTGAAGCGCAGTGGCTTTTATACATCAGTCATCGAAGGTTTCAGAGTAATAGCTGGTGCCCACATGTCTTACAGAAAGTTCTACACCATGCCCGTCGCGCATACATGCAATCAGATTACACAAGGTTCGATGACAACAGACGGCGGATAGAACGATCGCTAACATTCCAGACACTTTCAATACATGCAGGTGTGTTCTGCGCTGAGTGATAACATTTGTTAGAAAATGCGGTCACCCGGTAAACAAGTACACGTGTTATTATGGTAGACAGTGCAGACGATAAGACAAGAGAGATAAACAGGACAAATGTTCTCTGTCCCTTGTGTCATCATCTGTATTGTCCATTCTGTTGAACACAAGCCAACAAGCCCAACTAACACATACAATGGCACCAGTGCTTCATGCGTCCCCTTAAGGTGAGACCAAACGTACGCTTGCCGACGCATGCAAGCTTGCACCTGCCATGCCTTGCGAGGAATGGCAGTTCGCATCTACAAGAGACTCGCGACAGCATGCGGTCACTAAGATTTCATAGACGCCTTGGTAAACACCACTTCGTACCTTATTAATGACAATGTTTCAAAATGCTTCAATATCTATAAACGTAATTGTTATATGTTTAGAGCTCCTAGATCAGCACAAAAAGAAAAGAAAAGGCACTGCCTCTCATGATATAAATCTGCCTCACTGAGCGTTCATTGTACCACGCTGTAGCTGCGTAGCCAGGGGCTTGGGCGCGAGCTTTTGCACGTCTGCAAGCGTACGTGTGGTCTGGGCTTTAGTTGTTTCACTTCCTCCATGCTATGAACCTCTCAAGTCTCTTTACATTACTCCCTTAACCCTGTTGCCTAATCAGTGGACGATTTCCACCAAGGTTATGAGACGATGGTCCCAAATAGAACAGTCAACGCAGGTTTGAATGGCGTAAAGAATGCATCAATCCATTGCTGTTAACAGTTCCGAGTTATGCACTTCCCAACCGTAGGCTGTGAAGCAGCTGAGCAATTTGTAGGCATCAATAAAAAAGAGTTGGCCTCATAACAGTTGGACACCTTCAAAGATACAGAAGAACCACACTGATACGATCCCATTATGATCGATTTCCCGCCACCAACGTTTATGATCGAGAACACAAAAGATGACCCAATACAGTTATGCTTATTTTTTATCAGTTCCTTCGTTCCCGGAAAACGCAATCTTTCGGCACCAACGTTCAGCAGATTGCCACACTGCGATCTTATGATATGTTTTCTGGCCGCTATATCCCCTGTAATTAATCAAAGATGCAAGGTGTGAGCGATCCAGAATAGTAGCAGCCACCCCCCCCCCCCCCCAGCAGCATCTTCCCTGAAATATTCGCCCGAGCATCTCACGTGAAACTGCTGGTGCTCACAAGTTTCTTATTTTGGTACACTCAACCCCACTTATAACAATATTCAAGTGCCAAGAAAATTCCACTGATATAACTGATAATTGCTATAACCGGGTTGCATGAAAAAAAAGGGGGGGGGGTGGCAGAACTGTCAGTGCCCCTCCCCACCACCTTCCTCCACCCGGCTGCTGATTGTGTTGACTCGTTTAACTGTTTAACTCTGCTTCCTGCACACTCCGATCGCGTATAAGAAGCCGCGGCTGTCAGCATTAAAAAATGTCACTGCTATAACTGCAAAGTGGGGTCACGGGAGGAAAGTGACGCGTGAGCTCCACCGAGGCATCACTTTGGTGGTCTCAAAAGGGGTCGTTTAAAAAATGCGAGAAGGTTGCCACGGCAGCCTCTCAGTTTGAGAAATCCAGAAGAAAAGCTAGGCGAGATTGCCACAAGCATCTCACTCATACTTCTCACTGGCTTGCACGAGAAAACCCTGTGTCCATCGGCTTTGCTTGCTTTACGTGAAGCTTGCCGACATGCTTCTCCAAAGCACACAGGTGCTCCACATAGTGAAATGGAAGGTCCCTCATGAAAACAAAGCCACGGAGGGACTGAACCATCTGCAGGGCCTCTTGTGAGATCAACCTTAAGGCAGCCTGCCCTACCGCATCATTGCTGCCGTCGCTGCTCTCTGATGTAAGCATGTTCACGACGATCGCCTCATCGGTTAGAAGCACTTTGTTTCCAAATCTATAGCAGTGCACTTTCTTTTCACCAGCAACATTGTGCGATGCCAATGAATAGTGGGCAGATCAGCCATCTTCCATTTCGGCGGCGAGTCAAACGAGGCCGAGAAACCACATGGCCAGGAACGACATCGACGCAACCAACAAAAACCAGCACGAGTGGCTTAATCCATTGGCAGAACTGCACAGCATGAGGGTCAGTAAGCAATCTCTAAGCAGTGCTCAGCACTCTCAGTAAAGTTTGCACCCTCCAATCATGTTTCGGAGGGTGGGGCAGCGTAGTGTTATGGGTGCAGCCCATTCGTGTTCGCAGGGGTTGAAGGGCGACGGGAGAGAGGCACGCGAGGCTGGTGATGTGGAGAAGGCTGGAAAACGGTGCGTGGTGGCAGCAGTAGCTCGAATTTCTCTTTTTCTTTTTTTCAAGGATTTCACATTCCATTATTTTTCGGCACGGAACCTAGTAGCCAGACTTCATCACTATAACCAATAATGTGGCATTGGGGCAGTGTAGTGAGCAGGTTATTTCCCTATAGAAAACATACAGAAGTTGATGGTACAGCAGCTTCTCATTGTTATAACCGATATATTGTTAAAACCGTGTACCATTATAAGTGGGTTCGACTGTACCAGCAAATCTCCTTCTGGGCTGTTGCACACTGCATTCACGGCCATCGCCACCAACCCTATTGCGACAAGTATCTCCATTGATATGTTTCACAGCACATGGGAAGTAGTGCCATTGGAAGCGTACTGCACGTTTTTAATAGGCGACAACCCAAACATGCTGCGCCGCCGTTTCCTGCTGCAGGAAGCGCAAAGGGAGTGTCACGTATTGCTTTGGTAGTATAGTATGCATGGTATTCTGGTGTTGCCCACCAGCTCGATTTCATTTATATTTCCCATCGCAGTCTTAAGACACTGCCACTGCGCAATAGGAAAACACACACCGCACCCAGGCCATATTTGAGGAGCTTAAACGTAAGCTTGCCAAAGCCATAAAAACTACAATGCGCGTCTAGGGTAGCTTGAGCTCCCCAACCTCAGCGTCTCATACTGCAACAATTCGCACAATGCTTCGCTTTACATTGATGTCAACTACAGCTAAATATCAATTTTTTTTAGTAACTTCCGATCGTACGTTTTTTCAGTTAGTAAACGTATAATGGTTTCCAGCAGGTATGGACGCGAACGCAAGAAAGTAGAAATGGACAGGACAACACTGGTCCTGTCCGCGTTGTCCTGTCCATTTCTACTTTCTTGTGCTCGCGTCCGTACCTGCTGGAAACCATTATATGTTCACCATGCACCAACTGGCCCAGCAAACTACTCTACTATTCAGTTGGTAAGTTTTTTTTTTTTTTTTTCAGCCTTCTTTTTCCAAAACGGATGAATGAGGTTCTACTGTACAGGTACAACCGTGGTGAAAAATCCATCAGTCACCCACTCAACATGCGATCATAGCCAATTTCCAAGGTGCATCTGACTCGAGCCTTTGCAGTCCTTGCATTGGCGTACAGAGACAACACATAACTGGCAGAAATACGGGTGGACTTGGTAGTACGTAAGCGGAAGTGCATGCAGCAATAAATCGACCACTTCTTCCTGGCAAAGGGACGTCAAAACATAAATAAAATAATATTTTTTTGGGGGGGGGGGGGGGGGGATACATTCGTTTTTTTCAGGCATTCGATAGTTCGGACTAATTTATGTCCCCTGTGGAGTCTGAATTATCGGTCATCAACTGTACTGGGTTCTCTTATCGCACCTCCAATTTATAGCCTCGATGCTCTATAATGTGACTTCTGTGATTGTGAAATCTGCAATTTTATAGCATTGAGAATGAGACAGGAAACTCGCTACTTGTACTGTACTCAGCTTTGGTCATACATCGAGTAAAGTGTATATTTTGGAAAAAGCTGCATCTTTGATACCATCGTAAAGAGAGCTTATACCTGACAGTGCTTAACAGAGTGTGTACAAGAGTTATGATATCACAGATTCTTATTTCAATGTAGTACAGTATTTTCATTCCCTCGTGTTCTGGGAATGCTAGGACATGGAAGAGTGTAAGCAAAATAACAGGAGAAACACTAGGTAATCGAATGCTTTCACTGCAGCCAGAGGTAAATGATACAAAGAAGTTAGTAGCAATCAAGCAGTCCACCTTCAGAATCGTGAAACTTTTTAAGTTTACTTTGCTGTTACCTCAGACATATGGCATACATTCCAAGCACGGCATAAACTTCCCCAAATACTCCTATGCTGCAGCGATGTTATTGGCTGTTTCAGCTGGTCAACAACCATTCGCTACTATTTGAGCAACCTAGCTCATCCACGAGGAATATTATGAGCAAAAATTAAAGCCAAAGTTGTATGCTTAACATCCAACATCAAGTGCAACATGTGTGCCTTAATTTTAATATACACTGCACACTTATAATAGTTTGATAGAGGCTAACAAGGTTGGTTCGATAAGGCTCTCAACACTGTCTCTCAAACATCCTTAGCCCACTGAGAGCCAGCTCCAACAACCAGCAGCAAATTGGTGAATGGCTGTTTGGCTTAAGAACACAATATATTCATATACTGCAGTGAACTCTCGTTAATACGAGCTCAGTTAAGCCAAATTCTAGCACATAACAAACAACATAGGAATGTTTGGTTTTCCATAAACTCAATGCAAAAAAAAAAAAATCTGCTTAAGATGAACCGCCTCAGACATGCTCTTCAGTTAAGCCGAACGTTCAGAGTGACCACCATCGCTGCCGATCCTGGAGGCTAGGGTGCCTCGATGCGCCGCACCCGTGGGTGCACACATCAAGGCACCATAGAGGAGGCCTGCGGCGCACATCGCCCATGGACAGAGGCAAAGACAAGAGGAGGAAAAAAAAAAAGACAGTGACATTTCACTTAGCGAACGCGGGTCACACACAAGCGGACGCACGCTATAGTGCATACGAAGCTATTGGCCATCGGTGCACCTAGACTGTCCGCATCGCAGATCATATTCAAGACATGGCTAGTATGGCCGCGCAATACACAGCAGGCGCCAGAGTAGAATGCGCCCTTGTAAACATTCGCTCACAAACTACATTAACAAGCATGGTGTCAGCATGCACAGGCAAACATGAACACTTCACACTCGATGACCACAGACGCTCACTGTCTAAATGCTGGAATGAGCAATCATAGCAGCAGCAGCAGCGAGTAAAGTGACCTTTGCGCTGTCTATCGCTTCAACGCAAACTGAGAAGCGAGAACACAGCGCACGCAAAGCTACGAGCCATTGGCCCACCTAGACTGTGCCCCCAAAGCATATGGTGTTCAAGGTAAAGTTCGCGCAACAGCGTGCGGCCGAAGTACAACACCCCCCTTCCTCCCCGGTGCCATGAGCGCTACTGAAGACGATGCCCCCCTCCTTCCTTCTTTGCGCACGGGAGATTGAGCTGCCATCATCGGCTTGCCGTTGCATGCTTTCAGTCACACACACAGCATACGGCGCGGGAGGACAATGTTATGAGATGAACGCAGTACGTCCATATCGCAAATGAAACCTGTAGCAACTGCCAGAGGACGTCAACCCAGCGAGCCTCCACCTATCTTCCTCCTCCGCAACGCCTTGCCTCCTTTCTCCTTCCCCACTCCGCTCAATGTCACCTAGACTTCCCTCTAGGTTGCGTTGCTTTGCCGCATGTTCAGCGCACTCTTTCCTACTTTCGTCAGCTCGGAGCCTGTACCAATGACCTGAGAGGCGGCAGATGCCTGCTTTAACTCCCCAGAGAACTTTTTCCAAGTGACAAGTGACTCATTTTCTATTACATCAATAAAATTACAGAATACATTGCTATCATAAGCTCTACATCATCATTACCAATGTACAATAATGGTAACAAATTTCGAACTTATTTGTATTTTAACTTTTTCCCTCACCACACTTCAATGAATAACATAGGTTCCCTCACACAGTTGTGTGCACTAAATTGCTCAAAGCACTTCAATTTAAAGGTCTTGCAGGTTCAAATTTTATGCACAATTTATGCCAACCTCAAAGCAATACAAGGAAAATGCAAAAATGATTGAGCCCGAAGATAATAAAACGACACCAGACAAAAGTCTGAGGCTCGGAAATTGTGGTTCTACAAAATGTTTCGAGCTCACAACCATGATACTCTTTAGCATGTCCCCTCCTTCCCCACTATAACTACACCCCCCCACCCCTCCCAAGAGAGATATTTAAATGTGCAAATGTTACCGAAAGTTTGGAGGCCCGGAGCTTTGTGCAGTTGTCAATGTACTCTAACTGGATCAACTCGAGACCATGTGTGCCGTAGGTGCCCTTGAATACGCCAGGCTGAATGGGTACGCCAGTCAATGGGGCTTGCAACGTAACTCGCTTATACTGAAACGCATAGCTGAAATGCACATAAAGGATAGCATACTGTTAGAAGCTACACACAAGCATGTGGCCCGTGCTCAATGCAGCACACACTATGGGCATCACAAAAATGGTCCAATGCATAGGCACAGACAGCAGCAGAACCTTTGCCTCTAGAATGTAGTCCACCATGTTCTTGAGTGCTGCCACCACTGCATGGGGAACTATTCCTGATCACTTCAGTGGGTCTCTTGATTTATCCAGTCATTTGACTTATCCAATACTACAGTGATTCACAATAGTAGCATACAAACTAAAGTCAGAGTTACAAGCTTTGGACAGAGTGATAAATGCACAACAAAAAGACATTTTGTAAGCGCACCACCCAATTACCATTCATCATGCTCCTCCTTACAATTCACCGCCCCCCCACACCTTCGCCTTTGAGAATAGTGCAGTAGTGTTAACGTCTACCTGGAGAACCTTCTTGTGCAACACCCACAGCTAAAGAAAGGTTTACTATGCCTTCTGTGGCACATTATGCTGTTGTACATGAGAGACATAGCGAATATATTTGTTTTTGTTTTTTAAGGGCCCCTCTCATCAGGCCACACAGCGAATTTTTTGTTATATGGTGGAGGTTGTTACATGCCCTCTTGGGATCGGGAGCATTCTGCTGCAAGGATTTTTCAAATTGGTTGATTAATAGCCGAGATATAAATATTACAGTGCCATAAACCCATGATTTCAGGAGGCGAGCGTCATGGCTAACAAGGACATTCTCTTTACTTGCCCTGTCTAGCCTCCACAAGCGAAATTCCTTCCCTGCGTTCTCCCATACCGGAGCTGTAGGATTGCGTGACGCATACGTCATGGGCCCTGCCATTCTTTTTTCTCTCCCTGGCTTTTTTGTTGCGCGGTGCACTTACGCTGATGGTTGCACGTGTGAGCTGCTGTGTTTGTTTCATTTTGCGCAGCGCACGAGAACACCTGACTAGCAGTACAAGTCAGTGCTACAGGAACACTGAGGCAGACGCAAGCAGATCACAGAGCATGACTGCGCACTGAAACATGGTAGAAAATGACATAGTTTCGCTCTCAGCGCACACGACTGCATGACGTGGGATCAAGCAGACGAAACGGAAGCACACTCAGCCACAAAATATTACGGACCACTGAATCTCAGAAAAATCGGCATATCTCTGCAACTTCACAACACAGTCTGGTATTTGCAATACGCTAACAGCATTATCATATATAGTTTTAGTGGCTAATGCTGCAGGCTACTCAGGAATTGAAAATCTACTGAGATACCGTAGTCCGTAAACTTTTATGGCCGGGTGTACATCTCTCTTGCAATGCGAAGTAAAACAAAAACACGCAGACATTCAGTTTGTACGTTTTATTATTTCTCTAAACTTTGTCTATCGAAGCAACAGATTACACAGATAACAGATGTTGCCTTGAATAATTCTCGAACGGTTGCGAGTCATTATGAGTGACGTTACTGCATATACATGTACGCAGGCGTCCTTGCTGATATACGTCATCCCCCGGTCTTGGAGCGCGATGCCCGAGAGGGGAAGGGCAACGGGTGTTTAGTTTGAAATTTCAGCTCTTTCCGCAGCACACAGCGATGTATTCTCAGTGGACACGATCGTGAGTGCGCATTGTATGCCCTGCGCTTGTCAGCTCAAAATGGCCAGACCTGGTGAGGGGCGCTTTAAAGCAACGTTATGATAATTACCCCCTTGATAACCCTGCAAAATTTCCATATTCTAGTGCGTTAGTGTGTTTGTTGCAAGATATCTTTGCACCTGTGACATCTGGCTGTTTATCTGTACAATGCGTGGCAGCAGTTTTACTGCCACGCATTGTACAAACCAGGCACAGCAAAAATTTGTTGCAGTTTCTCAACTCCTATCTTTCAAGCTAGAGCAGCAACATATAAGCCAAGCAGTCAAAGAACTGGCTCAGGTGCCCAGTAAAGTAGCAACTGTTCCAGCTGCAGACGTGATAAATACAGCAACAGGCAACACCCATTATACCTTTTGATTCTTGAAACACGAGTTTCCAGAAGCACAGACAGCCAATTCATGAAGTACATGTACAGTAATAAGGTTGAGTTCCTTTAAAGGGACACTAAAGAGAAATGCAAATCAAACTAATAAAATATTTGTTCAAAAGTCTGTTGTTAATTTTGTGCTAAGCAGTTCATTATTACAAGAGAAAAGCATGGTCAACTTCAATTTTTGGAATTTCCCACTGAAACCCCGGCAACAGCATGTCAGTGTGACATCCAGACTTCAAAGTATATTTTTTTTTGTATTCTGGCAGCTGTGGCTCAGTAAATGTTCTTGAAAGTTGCCAAGTTCAGTCTATGCCTCTTTTAGAATACAATGCAGTCAATTTTTACCAATAAAATTAAGCTAACTATATTCGTATACAACTTAAGTCTACAGTGAAGACCCGCCCACACTCTCATGACCACCAGCCACTGCTCCTCCGTGAGGCTGCAAATAGTTCGTACTTCAAAGTTTCCCTGTTATTTAAATAAAGTGGTAACCACAAAAATAATGTTATAAGTGCGTAATTTTATACGTTTCCACTCGCCTATTATAGTGAAACGGTGAAAGCCTAATTCTTTATTCAACTGAAATAAAATGCTTGCTTCGCTGCAACTATTTATTGTCAAGTTTCACTTCAGTTGGCAGTGAAATTTCACAAGTAAACTGGGGTCAGCAGTGAAATGATCTGTACCACGAACTTTCGAAGAGTGAAATGCTCAGACTCGATACACTTTCTCCATGTCTGTTGCACACCTCATCACTTCCACTGATGAAAAGACTCTTCAAAAACAGCAGATGCCCCAGATGTATCAAATACGGCGCCATTTTGAAATGGTCGCATGACAACAATTTTGTTGGCTTGTGTGATTGGCTGGCGAGTAACAACCCCACGCGGTCTCTGTGCCTCGGTAGCCAACTGCTGTCTTTTCAAGTTGTATCCTACTATAGACCTGAGCACTGTCAAAATCCACGTCATGATGAACGGATGCAGGAACTTCAAGGTGGCATATTTCATTTTTACGTCTTTTCTGGTATACCGAGTCTCCTCTCACAGTAAGCATGGCTTTTTGTGCATTGTATCAGGGTAATTCATTATTACATCTTATTATTTTTTTGTATCGCTCAACCACTTGCGTTAGTGCTAGAAATGCGCTCATTTTTAGTGCTTTTATGTTTGAAAATTTATTGCAGAACATAGTAGTCGCAACATATACTGCGATTCGTAAAATTATAGCCTGATTACTGGTGTTTTGAATGGATGTAAAGCAGTAATAATTGTTCCAACAGTTTTTCATAATTCTTATGCAAAACTTCAAAGGAGCACCTCAAGGAACACAAATTAAATTAATAATTTACTACTTTAAGTATAAGTACTGTGAGTTAAAAAAATTGGAAATATATAAAATATGCACCTGGTTTCTAGATCCCAACTTTTGTAAGTCAGATCATGCAAAAAAATGCTAAATGTTTTCTGGTGTCAATACTAGCCAAAATGATGCCTATGCTATGCGGGAGAGCTGCAGCTACACAAATGTGAAAATGGGTAAGTCCCTATTGTACAGGGAGCACTTGTTTTTACTTATTGCAGCAGGCACCTGGTTCGTTTTTACTGCTTTTTTTAGGCTCGCGAAGCAATGGTCGTCATGTCAGGGAGCATGAAGAAGCCTCCTCATACTTGATTAATGCATTTGATCAGCTTTCTGTGCAAGCAAGATGGTCTAGCGTGCGTTCAACTGTAACTAGAGTCTCCACATGCTTTGCTTAGTTCCCGTACAGTGCTGTACAGCAATGCGAATGTTGCACAATATTGTACAGTAATCAATAAAGGCACTTGCACAGGTGGTGTTCAAAATGTAAGAGTAGACTGCTAGTCAAGCTTCGGGTGAAGGTTGGTCTGAAATCAACTGCATGCGCTTGTATGAGTGAAAAGCCTACTCAATGGGAAGTATTGCTCGTAATAATCTGCACATGCGCTGTCTCATCATCATCATCACCATCGGCCTGGTTACGCCCACTGCAGGGCAAAGGCCTCTCCCATACTTCTCCAATTACGCCGGTCATGTACTAATTGTGGCCATGTTGTCCCTGCAAACTTCTTAATCTCATCTGCACACCTAACTTTCTGCTGCCCCCTGCTACGCTTCCCTTCCCTTGGAATCTATTCCGTAACCCTTAATGACCATCGGTTATCTTCCCTCCTCATTAAATTTCCTGCCCATGCCCATTTATTTTTCTTGATTTCAACTATGATGTCATTTACTCGCGTTTGTTCCCTCACCCAATATGCTCTTTTCTTATCCCTTAACGTTACACCCATCATTCTTCTTTCCATAGCCTGTTGCGTCGCCCTCAATTTAAGTAGAACCCTTTTCGTAAGCCTCCAGGTTTCTGCCCCGTAGGTGAGTACTGGTAAGACACAGCTGGTTATACACTTTTCTCTTGAGGGATAATGGCAGCCTGCAGTTCATGATCTGA
Organism: Dermacentor variabilis; assembly: GCF_050947875.1. Taxonomy (NCBI): domain Eukaryota; kingdom Metazoa; phylum Arthropoda; class Arachnida; order Ixodida; family Ixodidae; genus Dermacentor; species Dermacentor variabilis. Next base: position 233,034,991 of record NC_134568.1, read on the forward strand.
GAATGCGTGCCAAACGCACCCTAGCCCATTCTTATTCTTCTGATTATTTGAGTCTCATGATCCGGATCCGCAGTCACTACCTGTCCTAAGTAGATGTATTCCCTTACCACTTCCAGTGCATCGCTACCTATCGTAAACTGCTCTTCTCTTCCGAGACTGTCAAACATTACTTTAGTTTTCTGCAGATTAATGTTTAGACCCACCCTTCTGCTTTGCCTCTCCAGGTCAGTGAGCATGCATTGCAATTGGTCCCCTGAGTTACTAAGCAAGGCAATATCATCAGCAAATCGCAAGTTACTAAGGTATTCTCCATTAACTCTTATCCCCAATTCTTCCCACTCCAGGTCTCTAAATACCTCCTGTAAACAAGCTGTGAATAGCATTGGAGAGATCATATCTCCCTGCCTGACGCCTTTCTTTATTGAGATTTTGTTGCTTTCTTTATGGAGGACTACGGTGGCTGTGGAGCTGCTATAGATATCTTTCAGTATTTTTACATACGGCTCGTTTACACCCTGATGCCGTAATGCCTCCATGACTGCTGAGGTTTCGATGGAATTAAACGCTTTTTCGTAATCAATGAAAGCTATATATAAGGGTTGATTATATTCCGCACATTTCTCTATCACCTGATTGATAGTGTGAATATGGTCTATGGTTGAGTAGCCCTTACGGAATCCTGGCTGGTCCTTTGGTTGACAGAAGTCTAAGGTGTTCCTGATTCTATTTGCGATTACCTTAGTAAATACTTTGTAGGCAACGGACAGCAAGCTGATCGGTCTATAATTTTTCAGATCTTTCGCGTCCCCTTTCTTATGGATTAGGATTATGTCAGCGTTCTTCAAAGATTCCGGTACGCTCGAGGTCATTAGGCATTGCGTATACAGGGTGGCCAGTTTTTCTAGAACAATGTGCCCACCATCCTTCAACAAATTTGCTGTTACCTGATCCTCCCCAGCTGCCTTCCCCTTTGCATAGCTCCCAAGGCTTTCTTTACTTCTTCCGGCGTTACTCGTGGGATTTCAAATTCCTCTATTCTCTGTTCCATTATCATTGTGGGTGCCACTGTTACTGTATAAATCTCTATAGAACTCCTCAGCCACTTGAACTATCTCATCCATATTAGTAATGATATTGCCGGCTTTGTCTCTTAACGCATACATCTGATTCTTGCCTATTCCTAGCTTCTCCTTCACTGCTTTTAGGCTTCCTCCCTTCCTGAGAGCATGTTCAATTCTATCCATTATATACTTCCTTATGTCAGCTGTCTTACGCTTGTTGATTAAATTCGAAAGTTCTGCCAGTTCTATTCTAGCTGTAGGGTTAGAGGCTTTCATACATTAGCGTTTCTTGATCAGGCCTTTCGTCTCCTGCGATAGCTTACTGGTATCCTGTCTAACGGAGTTACCACAGACTTCTATTGCACACTCCTTAATGATGCCCATAAGATTGTCGTTCGTTGCTTCAACGCTAAGGTCCTCTTCCCGAGTTAAAGCCAAATACCTGTTCTGTAGCTTGATCCGGAATTCCTCTAGTTTCCCTCTTACCACTAACTCATTGATTGGCTTCTTGTGTACCAGTTTCTTCCGTTCCCTCCTCAGGTCTAGGCTAATTCGAGTTCTTACCATCCTATGGTCACTGCAGCGCACCTTGCTGAGCACATTCACATCTTGTATGATGCCAGGGTTAGCGCAGAGTATGAAGTCTATTTCATTTCTAATCTCGCCGTTTGGGCTCTTCCACGTCCACTTTCGGCTATCCCGCTTACGGAAGAAGGTATTCATTATCCGCATATTATTCTGTTCTGCAAACTCTACTAATAATTCTCCCCTGCTATTCCTAGAGCCTATGCCATATTCCCCTACTGACTTGTCTCCAGCTTGCTTCTTGCCTACCTTGGCATTGAAGTCGCCCATCAGTATAGTGTATTTTGTTTTGACTTTACCCATCGCCGATTCCACGTCCTCATAGAAGCTTTCGACTTCCTGGTCATCATGACTGGATGTAGGGGCGGAGACCTGTACGACCTTCAATTTGTACCTCTTATTAAGTTTTGCAACAAGACCTGCCACTCTCTCGTTAATGGTATAGAATTCCTGGATGTTACCAGCTATATCCTTATTAATCAGGAATCCGACTCCTAGTTCTCATCTCTCTGCTAAGCCCCGGTAGCACAGTATGTGCACACTTTTTAGCACTGTATATGCTTCTTTTGTCCTCCTAACCTCACTGAGTCAATAACACTGCTAGACTCGCCTCACTAGATAACGTTCTAACATTAAACGTTGCCAGGTTCAGATTCCAATGGCGGCCTGTCCGCTGTCACTGTACGCTGTCTGCTGTCTAAATGCATATAAACGCTGATGGATAAAAACAACCTCTGGTGGGAAAAACAAAGTTGCACTTGACATAGTTGACATCACTTGACATAGTTGCCTCGTCACAACGGGCCCTGATACTCCGACAAAAAATGCCAGTTTTATCCGAAGTGTCTCACTTCCAGAACTTTGGTCATGATGTCTAACAACATTGCTGCAAAGAATGAGTGACGAACGTCCAAAGTAAAAAACGAACAAAAAATGTCACAGTTTCGAATGCGATAGCAATTCACATCTCGTTCTATGACTGCAGAAAGTCGCTATAAAAACGGAGTGAGGAAGAGCGGCAGCAGCAGCAAGCGAATGGACGTTCGTGCTGTCTGTCGCTTAAACGCGAACATCAAAAGCAGAGCGCATGCGAAGTGACTAGCACTGGGCACACTTTGTCCACATCACAGATCGCTTTCAAGATACGGCGACGTAATCAGGAGCCGCTGGAGCAGAACACCCCTTGCCTTCCCCTTGACTACCCCATGCCTACCCCATGCCTACTTCATGCCTACCCCTTGCCTACCCCTTGCCTACCCCTTGCCTACCCCTTGCCTCACACGAAAGAAGACTGCTCGTTTCCGCCCTGCCTTTCTCCTTCGTGGGCGCAATATTAAGCCGCGATCGTCGGCTAACCCTTGCAAGACAGTTGTCAGCCTGTGTCGACACGACAAAAGCATGTTTTATACGCCCAATTTTGAAAAAATTGCCGTTAATTTCGTCTGCTGTAGCCGATAGTCCATTGTAGCATGGTCCGTAAAAAATGAACTTCGTTGCATTAATAAAATACGTAAAGCAAACTAAGGTTGAAATATGGTCTGTTATATCCGAAAGTCTGTTGTACATGGGTCCGTTGTAGCAAGCGTAGACTGTATTAGTCAAACACAATTAACAAAATAATATGCACTCATGAGCATCTACCGTTGCTTGAGACATTGTTAAAAGAGCCCGGATGTCGGGTCACAAAATTAGACAAGCCAAGAGGAGCTTGTCCTGACTGCTGCTGTCATATAAACATGTTGCCGAGTCGACAAAAGCGCAAGTTTTGCGTCATTTTATTGAGGAAGGTTTACTGAGGCGCATTGGAGCCTAGCTTCGACGATACCTCTAGTCGAAGTTTTATTTTTTCTGACTCCCCAATCTGCCAAAAATTGTCAAATCTGAGAAATAGTTAAAAGTTCAGTTGTCATTTCAGAAGGTGCATGATGCTGCTAGTAGAATTCCAATAGAAATTTTTAACAGTGCATACAAAAACACTCAATCAAATTGATCAACTTCTACAGGCGCACCAACGAAAAAGTTATGCAGTACACCACCATGCACAAGTTCGTAGTCAAAACTGCACATTCTACTGGGTCCCCAAAGTTAAACTATTAGTAATTTTAATAAAAATACTATGGCAGTGACACAATGCCACTTGCACAGGTGGTCTGTGCGCTTTGGTGGGTAGAATTTTCGCAAACAAGTGGAAATAGCAAGTACATAATTTAAAGAAATTTAATGAACTCCTAAAATTTCGAGATTATGGCATATGTTTATGCTAGAAACTTGAAGACAATTTTATTCAAAGACAACTCTATTTTATTTTACATTTCGGAAGCGCTTCTGTTCCAAGATATTTATAATCAAATTTAATGTGCAGTATGCTGATTTTGCATTTGGAGATGGGAGTTTCAATACAAAAACGAATCCCCCACGTGAAGCAGCTAATTGCAGAGGGAGTGGGGAAGCCAGCCTTGCATTTGCCAGCCAAGTGAAGGAGTGCAGCTGCTATCAGCTCCGCCTGGATTCTAGACTGGTGTGCAATACTAACGCTTTAGAAGTGTCAAACAAAATGGCTTTCTCCTCGAGTACAGCTGTCTCAAGGTTTCTAATATACACATACACTATATCCTGAAATGTAAAAATTTAATAAAAAAATTATTGTTCCTTACGTACTTGCTGACTACTTGCTCATAAAAATTATGCTCACCAAAGCGCATAAACCACTTATGCAAGCAGAATTTGCACAGCTATCATAGTGCTTTTATTAAAATTATTCATAGTTTAACTATAAGGACCTTGTATAATGTGCAGTTGGGAATTCGATGTAGTAACATCAAATTCATAACATCAAATGCAAAGTGTTTGCTCCCCTCTGCCTGCATTCATCATGATAGCATTGTCCCACTGTGGGTGACACAAATGTAGCTAACAACACTATTTAATTACCTAACAAAACTCACCAACTAATTACTAAGCTATCTAACTAAACTAATTATCAAACTAATATCTAAATAAATTATTCAGTAACTAAACCAACAAACCTACTTAACTAAAGTAAGCAAATGTAAGTAACTTAAGTAACTGATCAACTAATAAATAACTTACTAAACTAACCAAATATCGCTATTTAGATTACTAACTAGAGAACAGTGTAAAGATTGACAACTGACGGAAAAATTTTGTGTGAGGAATGCTACTAGGAAGGGAGACCGTGTAAATCACACAACTGTGCTGTGTATAAGCATCACACATTAAATTATTTTGCTAAAAGTTCTTGTTGCATGTTCACTCTGCAAACATGCTGAAATAAATGTGGGAGAGGCGCCTCTTCTCATGAAAGATTTGCATGATCATCCAACCTGGCCGTCTGGCACGGCATATTGATCTTCGTCTACTTATGCCAGGGCAGCACCTCTGCTGCCAACTTCTGTCCCCATATGAGACTTTCGGGAAACATTCGCGACCAGAAGGAGAGTACAAAGAACACTGACTGTGCTCTCATGATTTGTCAGCAGTCGTCAGGGTGGCGAGGCAGGAGAATAAATTCAATGCCACCTGCTAAGTGACATAAGAGGCGAAGTTTCGAAAGCGAGATGCATTAAGGAACCCAAGACATTCCTTAAAGTGCACCCAAAGCTCAGTACACAAACGTTTTTGCATTCTGCTCCCAGTGGAAGCCATCAATAAAACCCACGATCACGTACTCAACAACAGAATGCTGCAGCCACTGAGGAACAGCAGCAGGTGTCACAATCTGTGACATCACAGAGAAAAGTTCTGAGAATGTTTTCATCTTTGCCACACACCCTTTGCTTTTACATCATCTTAAAGAATATGAAAAATCTTTTCATGATAACAGTAACCAATAAGCTACTTCAATGTTGTAAACAGCCTAACTTACATCTAGATCCTTTCATGTCCCTTTAAGGAACCAGACCTCATTAAAATTTAGCAAGCTTCATTCACTATGTTGGAGAGTACAGGTAACACACGACAGGGTTAGTGGCTGTACGAACCCCTTCAGGTGCCAATTAATGCCGTCTATTGAAAATTTAGTTTTATCGCATTTCTTGCATCTTCAGGATTATTAAAAGCATACAGTTGTAGAACGGATTAAGAATCTTCAATTCTTCTGCCAGCTCTGTCAAATTTAACTAATGTTTAATTTCTACATGGGCAGCTGCAGCCGAGCATGAACAGATGATAGTTGGCTTCTTCCGGAAGTACATAAATATTATCGAAATTCGAAAGCAAATTTTCGCTTACTTCAGCCTGTTTATTAAACTTTGTCAATAAATATACACAGTAACAGTAGCAAGAAGCGCACTGACCCAAACATGCTTCTTGATTGATGTCAGCTATTGGCCAGTAGCAGCCATATATGGGAATCTGCGACATTACAAAATAAAGCCTACAGAAAAGGGTGAGGAGCACGCTTCTGTTGAAAAGAGCGTTTGAGAAAAGGTGACTTCGCACTCAGCTTGCGAGCTCCACGCACCACGCTCTATAAAACTTGGCTGAGATGTTCACAGCAGCATACGCTATCCGTGGATTATGTTTTTTCACCAAGCCTGAGGGGTGGTTCAGGACCCCTTCAACGTAGCAAGCGCCATCTGTCAAGAGATGGCATTGTGCATTCATGTCCTATGCCCACTTCTTGCCAGCATGCTGCCAGAATCGCGATATGTGCAGATTACGCTAGGAGAGCGGTGACTTTCGTTGATTGTGACATGGCAAGGCACTGCACATTAGGGCTGCCCACTCTAGAGTGGACGAAATCTAAAGGAGGAGGAGGACAGTTGAGAGGGTGGTGGCAGCTTGTAAGGACCAGCGCTGACAATTCCAGAAGCCGCTAGTTTGTACGTGCAAAAAAGATGAACTATTTCTTTTAGCTTTACTGTATCGCAATTTAGAACACGATCAAGTACGTTCTTGTGATCAAGATCAAAGCTATAGTTGCCTGACTAACACAGCTACCAGTACGAATGGAGGTACTGTCAATGGTTAAGGCCTATAAGAGAACTGTAAACAAAACCAAAATGAGACCGCTTTTATGTTTATTCCAATGCTACAGAACACAAAAAAAAGAAGAATGTGCAAATGAGCTGTCAGGCATTATAAAAAGAAAACCTGGTACTATAATTATTGTTATTCAGTAGAAAACAGAAAGCAAAAGTCTGGATACTTGGCCACCTTGATTGGGTCAAGTATGGACACGAGGCATTAACTCAGAAGCAAAGACTGTCCCACTAAATTCGGGACAGTTGGCAACCCTAGTGCACACCCAACTGGACGAAAAGGACAGCCCTCATCTAGCGTAACCTTCTGAAACCGTAGCGATTCTGACAGCGAACTGGCAAGAAATGAGTGTAGGGGCAGGCACACAGCATAAAAGGCACATGCTCTATGTTAAAGGGCTCAAGAATGCAGTTTGGCATGTGCTCACAGATCTTGTATTATTTTGACCCTGCCTGTACAAGTGGGCACAACGATTACTAAGAAGTGTAGAATAAACTTATTTAATATTCAACCTTCACTCATGCTACTATTTAACTGTTCTTTCTTCATAAAGACAAAAAAAGATTGCGCCATTTATTACATAAGCCAGTCTAGCATAGAATAAGGGCCTTCTATGCATTTCAAGGTCACATTTTATGCATTTCAAACCATTCTGGATGACAGATCAACAGTAACACAAAAAACATGTAAACTTATGCTTACTCTAATTGCCTCAATATCAAAAATTTCATGAGCAGCAGCTCCTGGCTGTGTGGAAACTGGTGCATATCCAGAGGCACTGAAGTCTCTTCATGAATCCAGTCACGAAGTTCCTGAAAAGTCATTTCAATGCTGAGTAAAAACATTCACAACAATTACTGTAGCAATTTCAACAGCACAGCACACTTTTATAAGCTGAGTGCATGACTGAATAAATAAGCAAAACTTTGCCTACATATTCCCACAAAAGGAAGAGGTCAGATCAGTTCTCCTAATGACAGCACTACTGCATGTACAGCATACACCTCAAAGGGTTGTGATACGCGAGTAGTTCAAAACATTGGGCAAATGCTTTACTCCCAAATTTGATAAAATTGCTCATTAATTAAAATTTCATGGGGATAGCAAGAGAGTACAAATTAAATGCTCCTGTTGGGCTCAATCACACTAGCTACTGAAAGATTGTGCGACCGATCGTGACTAGTGACCAACGAGCGACTTACTGCAGCCGATGTCCACAAAGGCAAGCACAACTTACTCGTCACCCCACCAACATGACTCAAAATATGTGCCCTGGTCACCCTGCTTGCACAAAACATAAAATAGATGTCACCATACACTGATGTCCTGCTTCTGTTCCGCTGATTGGTTCAATAGGATTGAAACTGCAATCGGGAGACTGAAAAATCAAGCAGTCAAGTGACTGACGCAAAACAGTCACTTTTCAAGCAGACGACCACTTGCACCAACTTGGTCGTGCAACCGCTGCGAGCCGCCAGTGTGAATGAGCCCTTAATTTACAAAATAAGTTGTCAACCACAAGAAGATATTTTTTTCAATTATACGGAAATTTGAGGCGTATTCGAGCTGCCATCGTAACCATGCTGTTCTGGTATATATATGCATGTGCAGCCTGTGCAAGGAGGGTTAGAAGGCATAGAGTTTCTAAATAAATACCCCAGAGGGAAATGTGGCGCTAGTGTCTACGGCAGTTCTCCTGAGCATTGCCTCAACCTACATGGGAATGATGGGAAGTACAGGCTTCGGATTGACTTCGATCGTTAGACTGTGTTTAGACAGCGTTTGCTCGCAGCGCAATAAACAAAGCTACACTCAAATATTATCGCGAAAAATCTAATTTTATTTCTGCAGTGTCTTATATAATGCACAACACGTTACATAAACTTTGTATGACTTTGAGATTGAAGCATGGTTTACTATGGATTTACTATGGTTTACTAGGACACACCAAGGTATGCATTCTTGTGCAATTCCGTTCCCAATTTAACGCCAGAGAATAATTAGTTATTTATTTTTACAACAGCAATAACAACCATGCATGTGCTTACATAAAAATCTCATCAAGTATTTATGGAAATAAGAATTTTGTATTGTGAGAAAGTGTTGTGCCCTTGAGAGGAATGCTAAAAGTGTCACCTGCTACGACGCCTGCTCACTGCGAACGCAAGACTTTTCTCGCAGACAACAGGCACTTGCGAACTCTCTCGCTCTTTCGAAAGGCTGCGTTGGCTATCACGATTGCCGAACATCCTTAAGTACTTTTAAGTACATCTGCTGCACTGCTAGCAGGGATGCTAGCGGTCTCCTACGAGTATGCTTCATTTTATTTCATGTTGACGTACTACTTCTGAAGCGTTACGGCCTGGCTTTGCACTTACCCATTTTGCAACGTACTGCTTCCGAAGCGTTACGGCGTGGCTTTGCACTTACCCATTTTGCAACGCTAGACTACAGCCAGGAAGCAGCAACCTTTTCTACCACAAGTAAGTTTGTGCTCTCAAAGTCCTAAAACACGCATTTCAATGAGCACATAAACGAGCAATGCCTAATGAAGCCCCCAATAAAATTTGATTGTCAAGCCACTAGAAGTACAACTGTCTATGTCTTGTATCAGTAGTGCCTTCTTTTTCCTATTCTTTCATAAAGGTTCATAAAGCACGTAACGCTACAGCGCCAACCTAACACACTTAACAAAGCAAGGACCAAATGGTGAAAACATGTTCTTTCAACGTTTACGATGCCGCCGCTTTCTCGTCAGGGCTTCGACACCACACCACGACACAAACATCATCCCAGCCGCTGGCCCAGCGCGCTATCGCCACTTGAAGCAACAGAACAAAGGGAGAGAGCTTTGTGTTGCGCTGTCCCACTGCAGGTTATAGCAATTGCGCTTGGAGCGAAACCAAAACTGCCAAAAAATACTTGTAGACTAGTTTGCCAGTCAACAGAATGCCTATCTGTAGCCTGTACTTCCCATCATTCCCATGATGGTTGAACGATCGCAGCGCCAGATTTCCCTCTAGTTATACTAATATGAAACTCTATGTTAGAAGGTCTCTGGAGACATACAGTGCATTTGGCTACAAAAGCAACAAAGCTAAGTGGATGCACTAATTGGCTCTGTTACAGCCAAGGAAGCGTTCTTGCTTCTGCTGCTGGCATGAGCAATGTGCACACACACATTAATGTTCCCGCTAAACAAGCGGTATGCATACCACACTGTGGTGTGCATACACTGGCCTGAGCACAATAGAAAGTAAATGTAAAGCTAAATCTAGCTAATTGTTGCAATCGGTGCTCACAAACGCCAATGGTTTTTCATCGTTCTCATATCATGCACCATCAAGGTGCGACGCCTGTAACACCGCGGCGATTTAGAAACGCGACTGTGCTCATGCACTATCGTACCACAGTGCTCTCAACCGTGTTTCGAGTGAACAAAGTGTGGTTATTGCTTATCAGAAATGGCAATGCCACATCATTTCTGCGCGCAGGCGCAGAAGGTGATGATGCACTGTGAAGTCAATGCTGGGAGCGGCGGCTGCTCACCTCACCGCGGTCCGCATGCATGCTCCCTCCAGTGGCTCGAGCCACCATTGAGAGTGCTGCAATATCATATCGCTTGAACGCAGTCGTGCGTTTTCCTGATGGTTTTTTTCATATTTCATGGGGTTTATTTAAACACTGAGAAAAACAACATGCATGAGGCATGTTGCCACAAAAATCTGGATTGTTTGTTTGTGAAACACTTCATCAAAGTAACGAAATGCACTTGGCCCTAAAATGAACCATTAATGCTTACTTTCATTTTCTTTTGCTCTTCTTGAACATGAACATGAACCGTGCTTCAATTTCAAAGTCCTAACTTATCTTAGTTAATTAACTTCTTAAAAAGAATATTAAACATACTCTGAGGAGTGCCACATGACGGTAAACAGTATGTCATTGCTTTCACCCAGCTGAGGTTTAATGTTTTTTTTTTTTTTTTAAGTCCTTGGCTCAGGTTACGTGAAACAGCCGGTATACATTCTGAACAATAGTTTGGGTCATCACCTTTTGCTCCTTGAACCCAAATCCTTGCACCTTCACATAAACACAAGATGTTCTTTTTCTGCAAGCACATATGCACTTTCCCCTTTCTTAGTGCACTTTTGACTCCTTCACACAGTGCTACCACATCTTCAAAGTCCTTTCTTTTTTCCTTTCTCTCCATTATTCAATCTACCACCCATTTAACCACGTCCCCTTTCGAGCTTCAACAGTTCCTTTCCTTTGCTTTCTAGGTCACATTATTAAAAGTGGCCTCATTTACTCACTAAACTTGTCTTGCTTCCATACCCATAGTGCACACCCATTTACACATAACATGCAAAAATGCCAAAGCTGCAGTCATGCAGAAATGCAACATTTCAGAAGAATGCACCACTGTTTTGTGAACTTTAAGCAATGGGAAATTGTCTGATGTGTGATGGAAACCTTTACATTGCACAGCATGTGCAAATTCTTCAGAAACCCCCCCCCCCCTCTACACACATAGAAAACCATGAAAGAAATTTAAATTGCATTTAAAACAAAAACTTCATACTTGGTGTTTTCCATTTGGGTGACGATGGTGGCTTGAGTCACAACATTTAAACACAAACTCATCCTTGGAAATCTGAAATGCAAATATAAAGAAGGCTTTACCCATGGGCCCTCTGCCAATTTTCAGGTTAGGTAAACACTGTGGAAATTAGTGATGCAAGAAAAGTGCTAACTCAATGCAGAATTAGTATAGCTTACAGCAATGGCTGTTATAGCGGATTTCCGGTTGCACTTGTCAGTGCCACAGTATGCAGACACCACAGGTTCAATCTCCACAATATACTTGCTACTGCGCTAGTGCTCTTTCAGAAGGCATTAAAGATTTATAAAAGCTGTAGCAGTCAAAATGCTTACTTTCATTTTCTTTTGCTCTTCTTATCTGCTGATGTTTTAGCCAAATTCGAAGTGATGCTCAGACCATAAGCTTATTGAATGGTATATTTTTCTTTTTCTCGTTCACAGTTTCCATGCAGGGCCTACTGTCTCCATTCTCTTCAAAGAGCAACCCCCTACAATTGCTTTCCTCCTCAGTGCTCTACTTTGTTCAGTGCACATAGCCCAAGATATTAAAATTGTCTTTGACATTACTGATGTGGTTTTGAGCACACAATGTTTGTGTTGAAAATTGTCAAGAAATAAAGGTGCAATAGGATGCAATTCCGAAATTTGGATAATTCAGAACATAAGAAAAATATTTTGCACAGCTTTTTCAGATATTGTAGCACAAAAACAACTTGTCATCACCAGATGCTCCAAATCATCGCCACTGCAGGATTAGAGCTGTAGCTGAGCTTAACAGCAAGAAACAGGTTTAAATTAAATTATGGGGTTTTACATGCCAAAACCATGATATGATTATGAGGCATGCCGTAGTGACAGACTCCGGTTTAATTTTTACCACCCGGGGTTCTTTAACGTGCACCCAATGCATGGCACATGGGCATTTTTACATTTCACCCCCATCGATATGCAGACGTCATGGCCGAAGAAGCAGATTTAGCAAGTGAACACATTGATCAATGAGTACTGAAGATGCTAGTACAATGAGCAACACTGAGAAAACTATGCTTCAATGACAAAAAATTGAGGAGGGTCAATGTAAACAAGATAAAGCCATAAGTCGTGGTAAAAACAGCCTTCTACGTCAACCAAATTCAATCAAACCTTGATATAGAAAATGCACACAAGTGAAAATTGTAGTCATGCAGAAAAATAAGCTTTCTGCCTGGACTAAACACAATGTACTAAGCGAAACATGCTCAACGGGAAAATGTAAATATATTTGCACTGCACCTCTAAAATAACAGCTTGGTGGGGTCCCTTGTAGCCACCAACACAAACAACGTCATCTTCATTTTCCCGGTCAAGCGAAACGGTAAAGAGCAATTTCTTGCGAAGTGGCTCGGTGATGAATGGGTCCCGTGGAGGTAGCAACTCCTGCCCCACTATGGCTGCAAGTTCAGGGTCAAACTGCAAACAGCAAAGCCAGCTCACCATCTATAATTTTTCTTTTAATGGCTTCTGGATTTTTAATCCCCTCTCCTCCACACACACACACACACACACACATGCACACGCAGGCGCACTCTCTTTTTCTATGGCACCAACCACTTTGGTTTCAAAACATTTGCTGCTAGTGGCCCAAAACCTCAATGGATGTGGCAGACATAACCACTGGATTCAAAGCCTAGCCCTGCCACACAGCAAGAGCAAAAGAGGAAGAGAGTATCGCTGTGTAAAAGGTATGTATAGCTCAGGCACTTTGTCTCAAAAGCCAGCTGAGGCTAAATGCTACTGCACCGGATGTCTGTTGCTCTTCTGGACACGTCTGAACAAGTGCTTGTTTAGACTCCTTTAATGAGCCACTCACAAGGTATGGGCAAAGTACAGGCATCACAGCATAAAAAATATAATAATAATGAGCTTTGTGCATAGATGACTTGGTGATCATGCCAGCAAAGTATTACACCAATGTAAGCCACGAAAACAGGAGAAAATTAAAACAAGAGCCTGTCCCTCTTCATCTTGGAAAAGTCACTTGAACCACAAGCTTCTACACCACGCGCATGCCTCCTGCAGCATACAAATAGCCAGCACCAGTGGGAACTTGGGTGAAATGTGGAGTGCACAGAACTTGGAAATGCACAACCCAACAAGAAGACAAAAAAATATATAATAAAAGAGGAGGAAATGGAGGGAGTAGGTGCCATGACAAAAGAGAAGGGCAGGGTACCTTGGCTGGCAGAGGATATCGGAGAAGGTGAGAGAGGAATGTCACTTGCAGGCAAGGTCTGATGCAGGAGGAGCGTGCCTCTGCTGCAGGGAGGGCAACTCATCTCCACAAACAATAGATTTAGTCGCTTCTATTTCAACTACTAATAAACCCTCTTTAATAATACCTGCAGTAGAATGCTTCCTAGATGGCACTTTAAAACTTCTAGTTTTAATGAGGCCTGGTGAGGGGCCCTTTCAACTAGGATTTGTGCATATCTTTGGCACTCATGTCATTGAGCTACTTTTATAAAAACTTGCCAACCTCTAAAGGCATACTCCAAATAATCTAAGACGTTCTCAACTGATCTGTTCCAGGAGGGGATACTCTTCACTTTCACGTGACACAACATAACATGTGACACCTCACTGGAGCGACGGACATTCTGTCCACTGGCTCAGCCGATCAGCGCATGCTCAAAGTGATGTACCCGAAAGTGATCAACCAAGAATTTGGACACTGCTTTTACCCTTTTTTCAAATGTGAGAATTATGAATACTAACCAAGACTTGGAAAAGGCCCCCGTAAGAAGACACCTGTGGCTGCCAGAGGCCCAAGTAAAACCGGTACTTGTGGAGTACTGTCACATGACAAAGAAAAAAGAGCAGGTCATGATGCACTAAGAATGTGTGCACTAAGCATAATAGCAGTAACATAGACTATGCCCCCAAAAATCTTATCTGGCAAAATAAACAATGGCAAGAACCGCCACCACCCATATACAGTTTATGTGTATGGCAAAAATAAACTAAATAAAATAAAATAGGGTTGTGCCCCAACTAAGCACATTTAAGTGAATGTATACTCCAATAAATAATCTGGTTCATAAGACAATAGGATTGCAGATGCTACCTTATGTGTACATTAATATGTCCATACCCAATTTATAAGGACATGTACAACAGAAAAGTACCTTACATGAATTCACTAGAGAAATCTCAGCCCCATGAATGTTGAAACTTCTTCCACGATGGAATGTGTAAGCGTGGCTGTACGAGGACGTATAAATAAACAGATACACAGAGACAGCACTTCTTTTACCTTCCTAGCAGACAATTCGTCATCATCTCTTCCAATAAAACCAGTGTGCCGTATGGCCGTGCCATCACTTCCTTAATCAAGACAGCATGGTAGCCTGCAGACCCTGAGGTCCGTCACATGGTGACGAGAAACCCAGGTCCTTCGAGATGATGTCAACCTCATCGACACATGGTATCATACTGCAACGCGCAGCAACGAAGGGTTCATGATTGCAGCTGACCTATGGAACAGCGACTCCGGCAACACCAGAGCCTGTGCTTGCAACTGGATGGCATCTTTAACAAAGCGGAAGGCCCACTATGAGGGCAACAAGAGCACTCAGCATCTCAGGTGAGCACCCTGCATGACCAGATCAATGCGCCCTACCTGCAGATCAAGAAAATTAATGAAAGCATTAAAGACTATACACCTGATGAGCTGATTGAGAGTGAGACCTGAGACACAAGCAAATATGGAAACAAGGCTGTCACAACAACATCGAAACTGTGGTTTGAGCTTCAAAACAACTGCACGTCTCTAGCTTCACGCCCAGCGAGCAGTCAAACGTCGATCAGCGTCAAGTCTACAGCGCTGCAGCTAGAACTGATGAAGTTGGATGGAAATCAAAAACAATGGCAGCATTTTTGGACTCAGTTTTCAATGGCTGTGCACAATAACAAAGAGTTCAGCAGTGCTGACAAGTTTGATTACCTGAACACTCTCGTCTCTGGAGCAACTGGAGCAGGTTGCAGTGAAAATCCTCAAGAAATGCTTTGGACATGAAAGTACTATTGTTTATGAGCACCTCTGAAATCTTCCATTCTGAGGCCGGTCTAGTCATCTTCGAACATCATACAACCTCGACACCTACAGATCAAGTCCAAGTGCATTTAAGGAGTTCCAAAGCCTTTGGCACAAGCCCCACTAATTATTGTTCCATGTTATGGGAGATTCTCTTGCGAATCCTGTCATCAGACTTGGTGCTGAAGCATCACAAGTTTACAAGAAGTAGACTGTGTCCATGGCTGGGCCAATGACTAAAGCAGAAGATGACGCAACACAAGAGATGACAATAGCAGAGAAAGAACTAGAATGCATGTTGGAGTACTTTGACCATCAACTTCAGTGCCAAGGAGCTTTGGCTCAACAGTAATCTCTGAAAGCATCAGATGCCATTAAAGAAACAAAAGAGAACCTAAGGTCTGTTCTGCAGCACAGTGTGTCATGAGCAGCGGCTCTACAGAGCGTGGTGGATAAGCCTGACCTGTGCCTGTTGCGAATAAGGCAAGCATAGTGCCAGCATCAGTGACAACAAAGACATGAGTGTGCCTTTTGGATGTGCCGTCTCTTGACCAAGACAGCGGGGTAGCTGGCGGACCTTGAGGTCGACAATAATGTATACACAATAAAGTTCTCAATTGTAGGTGCTACTTAAAACAATTTTGATGGCTACATAAAAATGCAATGATTCGTAAAAGTGACTTTGTGTTATGCATAGTTCTGGTGCAAACAATGCATAGTTATGGTTCACCAGCCTTCATTCGATTTTCACAGATGCTGAATGTCCATCCTATTATTCACTGCCGTCCAAGACAGCATGTTTTTAGTAGAGGAATGCTTGCACCAAAGTTTATGAGACAGAACCAGTATGAAAAAGAAGCTGCTTCAGGAAACAAAGTGGTAAAGTCGCCAATAGGCAGTTGAGTGTGCCTCAGACACCCTAGCCTACAGCCACACATAGTGAAATACTGTAAACAAAGAAAGTGCACTGGGTTGGTTTCTTAACTAAAAGTGAGCTAAGCAAGAGCACTGGCCTCACCACTTATCTCAGGGGCACACAGTATCAGCAAATTCAAGGTCACAATCCTGTGCAGTGGCCAGTTATCCACAAGCTTCATCAATGAAGGCACCAGATTAGCTATAAGTCCTTCCTGGCTGTCTTGCACAAACTTATAGCACATGGGCAAATGCGTGGGTGGACGGAGATGCCATTAGGGGGCCAAGAATTAATTTTGAGCACCTGCCTAGGGTTCTTTAATGTGCACCAAAAGCTTGGCACCATGAGTGTCCCGGCATTCTGCCTCTGTCATATTGTGGGTGCCATAACCAGAAATTTAACCTGCAACCTCAAGCTTAGTGGCACATCACCATACCTAGCCACTGAGCCACCAAGGCAAGTGAATTTGCGAGACATTAAGTTATAAAAGCAGAAAATAAAGTTGATATTGCCAGTGCACTGACTTTCTCACACAGAAATGCCTACAGACAATGCTTATAGTAGCTCCTGAAGGACAAACAAACAAGGAGAGCAGTGCAAGGCACAATGCTATACGCCTAGAGGTACAGTAATATGTATTACAAAATAAAGAATGTGACCTTTGAAATTCAGGTTGGTGCATGAAGAATGCAAATGTATTCATGCGTAGGTGCGTCTCAAAGCTTGGTTCGAACAATGTAAAAGTGCAGCATCATGGAGCAAAACAGAACACAGCATGAACTCACACTGAAAAATATATGCAGACAACTTACACTTTGTATAGATGTCCTTGAAGACAAAATTCCCGTGTTTCACTTTCACAGAAAATTCTAGAGTCGATTGTAAAGAAGAAAAAGAATTACAAACCATAACTTCTACACGTGCTACAAGCTGAAACATCGCAACACTGTCACAGCCACAATGTCATGAGCCACTGGCACAGTCAGTGTGCCTCCAATTTCTACTAAACATAAAAAATCGATCAGTTTCATTGACAGCTATTCCCCCAACACACTGCCAAAAACTAACTTCAGAATTCTTCGCCAAGCAATGTCATGCACTGTACGAACTGGAAACCACAAATTTCTGATCACATTTCTCTATATTTCACACTTCAAGACTACTTAAAAATAAATCTTTACAGGAGTCGCTATCAAAATTACCGTTCATCATATGTCACACTTCACAAATCGAACAGTAAAATATAAGCTCTTTGGCCAACTCAACTGCACAATTTTTTTTTTTTTTTAATAGCAGTTCAAGCCTTACGCTGCCCAACTTGCTGCTTCGACACCTACACTGCTTTAAGCATTGGTACATGCTCTAGAGTGTGCATTGTTACAATTCTGATGATCTGGCATACTGAGTGCAATTTAATTTCTTCAAGCCAGTTTATTCATCAGTGTTTCAACAATGTACAACATGTTCTGAGAAATGCACCTCCTCATGAGCAGTTTTCACTGAGACAAAAAGACACAGTCAATTTCAGCCCAACCTTGCGAAGCAGCTTGGCTAGCGGTATGTCCCCTTATAGCCTTAACATAGCCCAAGTCAATGGCATTATTTTTACTAGGAATGCCAGATTTAACAGAGACCTTGCCGTTAGTTCAAGGTGCTTGGCTAGGCCAGCTTGCTTCCAGAGAAAAACAAAATGAGCCGATTCATTCTAGTGCAAGGCAAGCAGAGATGCAATTTATGTAAGGAATTCCTGACAGCCATTGTTTTAGAAGCATCAAAGAATACAGGAAAAAAGGAACCTTCTAGAAGCTTGCTAATAGGAATGAAAGCAAATACTTCCTGCATGATTAGTGACATACAGCTATCTTTATCACCTCATATAGCATCAATCTAGACGAAATATACATTAATTTTTTTTTAATGTGTAGTCTAACTTCACAGATAAAAGCAAAGGCTTATTGACTGTCGGTGTTGCTTGCATTTGTCGTTTTTCAACATTATGGGCTGGCGCAAAAGGCCTGCGACTGTTCTAACAATTATAAATTTAAAAACTTTGGAAAGTGCCTAAATTCAAGAACTTGAATTCTGATTCAGAGAAAGGAGTTGATTATGAGCTGTCTTCAAGGAACAATGACGAAGAGGCCTGTTGCCAGTTCCTAATAAGCATGTCTTAAGTTTGTTTGAATTTCCAGGTTAAAGAATTTTTAGATGTCCAGCAATATATCTAAAAAAAATCAGCATTTAAATTTAAAGCCTGCAAATGTGCAACTTAGACAGACATACAATTTGTTGCACTTCAAAAAAAAAAAAAAAAAAAAACATCCGGCACCCAAAGACTTAAAGAACTGATTTAATCAGCCAGGTGATCAGAAGTTGATCTCAATGACTGGACCAGAGTAATTCCACAGCTTAAAAAGACTAAATGTGGGAAAATTTCAGAAAATTTACAACACTCCCGTCTTCTTTCTATTACTGCCCCTCCTTTCGCCTTGATCAGGTGCTGCCAGGCCTTGAACCCTGAGGTGGAAATTGCGTTCATTAGATATAAATGATACATCTGTCAGTAAATAGATTTACCGGCCGTTATGATGCACCCCCCTCACCCTCTCCTAACTCCTTTTCATAGTTCTCTCTCTCTCTGTGTGCGTGCGCGCACGTGCGTGCGTGCGTGCGCGCGTGTTAGTCCTCACACTTGCCCATGTCAGCTGTTCATGTGCATGGTACGCAACAATGGAATGTTGTTGCTCAACCCCAGGGTCGTCATCTCTTTGTGCCTACGTGCTTTGCACGATTACTTTCCGAGAGATCAGAGGCACAAGGGCTAAGTGTGGCGTGCTTTTGTGGGAGCAGCTTCTGCATTCTTGACCCATCACTGACTGTAGCCATCTTCAACAATCTTCAGGCTGGCTTCAATATGCCCCAGGCTCACCTTGTTATTTCAGATAACACCTGAAGTAACTTGTCTTCACTCTGTCTGCTATGCATTCAACACAGCCTATTTGTCACACCATTACCCCAGATGTTACGCTGCAAGTCCTTCAATTCGTTCAGCACACCTATGGACTCAATGTCCATATGGTACAACCGAGTACCAGTCTCAGAATCCACCGGACCCCCATTCCACCATTTAAGTAGGGTGATGATCATGATTATGGGAGTTCATTGGCACCTTTAACGCCCAAACTCTGTTGACTGAGGCTAGCTTAGCACTCTTTCAGGAGCTATCAGGCAATGTTTGGTATATCATCAGCCTCGGTAAAATTAGAAGAACTGGTGAGGCTTATACAGTGCTGACTAACGGCCAAATCCTCTGCTATAGAGGTCTCCCAGATAAGAAGCAATACGGGGTAGGATTCCTAATCTATAAGCACATAGCGGGCAATATTGAAAAATTCTACAGCATTAATAAGAGGGTAGTAATAGTTGTAATCAAACTTAAGAGGTATAGATTAAATGTAGTACAAGCTTAAGCTCCAAGATCCAGTCATGATGATGATGAAGTAGATCAGTTTTATAAAGATCTTGAATTAGCGATGAGAAAAGTGCATGCCAAAAAACACACACAAAGGAAGGGAACACTGACAGACATGGACAATCACTGCTTTTGTAAAACAAGTTCTTGGGCGAGTTGGTCACTTTTTGCAGGCATAACAGCAGCGCCGTTACAACTCAGTATACTGTAGTAATGGGCGACTTCAATGCAAAACTGGTGAAAAAGCAGGCTCTGGTGAAGAAGTAATTGGCAACTATGGCATCAATTCGAAGAACGCTAGAGGAGAGATGCTGGTAGAATTCGCGGAAAGGAATAAGCTGCGAATAATGAACACGTTCACCAGGAAGTGTAGCAATAGAAAGTGGTCCTGGAAAAGCCCTAATGGTAAAACAAGAAATTAAATAGATTTCATACTTTCTGCCGATCCTAGCATAGTGAAATATGCTGAAGTGTTAGGTAAAGTCATAGGTTGGTGAGGTCTAGGATTCACCTCAATTTGAAGAAAGAGTAAAATTGGCCAGGAAGAAACAGGCCAACCTAGATGCAATAAGGGTAAAACCAGACCAACTCAGGCTGCTACTTGTAAACAAATATGCAGTCTCAGAACAGTGAGATGAAGATGACATGGAGGTAATGAATGAAACCGTAACTAGGCTGGCTTCAGAGGCAGCAATTGAAGTGGGAGGCAAGGCACCAAAGCAACCAATAGGCAAGCTCTCCCAAGCAACAAAGGACTTAATAAAGGAACGACAAAGAATTAAAGTGTCCAGCTCAAGAGATAAGATAGAATTCACGGAACTGTCAAAACTAATCAACAAGGAGAAAATAAGGGATATTCGAAATTATAACGTGAGGAAGTGGGGTGCCATGAAAAATGGACACAGCATGAAATCAGTGAGAAGGGAACTTGGCATAGGACAAGCCAAGATGTATGCACTTAAAAATATCTTCAGCAATCTCAAAGGTGTAGTAAAACCAGCAGAAGAATTCTATACTGACCTTTACAATGCCCGGAGGAGTCAGGATACCTCCATTCGTAGCAGTAATGAACAAGTTGCAGAGACTCCTTCTATAATTAGCAATGAAGTTAGAAGGGCCTTGCAAGACACGAAATGGTGAAATGCGGCAGGAGAAGATGTAACAACAGTCAATTTAATCAAAGATGGAGGAGACAATGCTTGAAACCGGCGGCTCTCTATATAAAGTGTCTACCGACTTCAAGGGTCCCAGAGAACTCGAAGAATGCAAACATTATACTAATCCACAAAAAAAGGAGACATTAAATTGAAAAATTATAGGCCCATTAGCTTACTCCAAGTATTATATAAAAAAAAAAGTCACCAAGATCACTTCAGATAGAATAAGGGCAACACTGGACTTTAGTCAACCAAGGGAACAAGCTGACTTCAGGAAGAGATACTCTACAATGGATCACATCCATGTCACTAATCAGATTATTGAGAAATCCACAGAGTACAATCAGCCTCTCTATATAGCTCTCATAGATTATGAAAAGTCATTTGATTCAGTAGAGATACCAGCAGTCATAAAGGCATTACATAATCAAGGAGTACAGGCCACTTACATAAATACCTTGGAAAATATCTACACAGATTTGACAGCTACCTTAATTCTACACAAGAAAAGTAGGAAGATACCTATAAAGAAAGGGGTCAGACAAGGAGACACGATCTTTCCAATGCTATTCACTGCATGCTTGGAAGAAGTATTCAAGTTATTAAACTGGGAAGGCTTAAGAGTAAGAATCAGAGGCGAATATCTCAGCAACATTCGGTTGGAGATGACATTGTCCTGTTCAGCAACACCGGAGACGAGTTACAACAAATGATTGAGATCCTTAACAGAGAGAGTAAGAGTGAGGTTGAAGATTAATATGCAGAAGACAAAGATAATGATGAATAGCCAGGTAAGGGAAGAAAAGTTCAGGATCACCAGTCAGCCTCTAGGGTCTGTGAACGAGTACATTTACTTAGGTCAATTACTCACTGGGAACCCTGATAATGAGAAGAAAATTCCCAGAAGAATAAAAATGAGTTGGAGCGCATACAGCAGACATTTTCAGCTCCTGACTGGAAGCTTACCATTATCGTTGAAAAGGAGGGTGTACAATCAGTGCATTTAACCAGTGGTGACATATGGAGCAGAAACTTGGAGATTGACAAAGAAGATCGAGACCAAGTTAAGGACCGCACAAAGAGTGATGGAACTAAGAATGCTAGGCATAATGTTAAGAGACAGAAAGAGAGCGGGTTGGGTCAGAGAGCAAATGGGTATAGCCAAGATTCTAATTGACATTAAGAGAAAAAAAAAAATAGAGCTGGACAGATCATGTAATGCGTAGGTTAGATAACCAGTGGACCATTAGGGTTACAGAATGGGCGCCAAGAGAAGGGAAGTGCAGTCGAGGGCGGCAGAAGACTAGGTGGGGCAATGAAATTACGAAATTTGCGGGCAGTAGTTGGAATCAGTTGGCACAGGACAGGAGTAATTGGAGATCGCAGAGGAGGCTTTCGTCCTCGTTCTCATCGATTCAGTGCCTGCGCGATTAACTCGAGATACGTTCAGTTCTTACCATTTATTCCAACGTTCACGCACATCGCTGCTGCTTCATTAGTTCAACCTTCTTTGTTTAGACTGATCCACGGACCAGGAAAGGGATTCGGTTCGTAGTCAGCTGGTTTGTATGCTCGAGGAATGAGTTGTGGCCAGAGAAAGTGCCAATTGGTTTTAACTTTTCTTTTTGATTCATTATTTATTTGAGTGAAGGCTCGCCACGACGCTGGCAGATCCTCCGAACCATACACGCACGATATGGGTTAGATAAGGTGGAAAATAAAATAATGTGAAAGAGTGTCCATGATCAAAACCTGCAGTAACCCTTAAACCCATAAGCAATATGACTGCAACCCATAACCTTGTCTGGTTTTTCCCTAACTGTACAGTACTTTTCGTGCAATATTGCCAACTGTAAACAAGAATCACAAGCAGTTGAGAAATTAGGCAATATACTGAGAGAGCCAAGGCAACAGCCAAACAGGAAGGAAAAGCGAAAATTAACAAACTGAACCATCGTTTATGAGAATATTTACGGATCAACATCTTTTTATTTAAGAAGGAAGTAGAGAGAACGCCACCGAAAGTGGAGAATGATTTTGTGTGTTTTGAATGACGCTTCTACATTTATCAGTCGAGCCACCTGACGTAGCCACTTCTCTGCCGTGCTTTTGTGGGTGTTTTTCTAACCTTCTGCGGTGGGCGCAGTACGTCTAGAACCGCAGCGTCCTGCGCTCTACACGGCTGTACGGGACTGGTGGCCA
This sequence comes from Dermacentor variabilis, assembly GCF_050947875.1. Taxonomy (NCBI): domain Eukaryota; kingdom Metazoa; phylum Arthropoda; class Arachnida; order Ixodida; family Ixodidae; genus Dermacentor; species Dermacentor variabilis. The sequence goes on from NC_134568.1 coordinate 233,058,062, forward strand.
CGCATCGTTACGCAATATCCCAAATAACAATACGAGTCGGTTTTGGCATTTGATAGAGCAGTAAACGAGGGACCCAAAGGACCTGTGTTCCGCAAATATATATTTCTGCATAATTCTTCCAGAGCTAATTAAAAAAATGCTACTATAGTCCGATTACAACTTAAGTCTGCAGTGAAGCCCCGCCCACGCCCTTATAACCGCCAGCCACTGCTCCTCCACGAGGCTGCAAATAATCCATACTTCAAACTTTTCCCATTACCGAAATAAGGCGGTAAACGCAAAAAAAAAAATTATTAGCGCGTAATTTTATATGTTTTCCCTCGCCTATTATAGTGGAATGGCGAAAGCCGAATTCTTTATTGAACTGAAATAAAATGCTTCCATCGCTGCAACTATTTATTGTCAAGTTTCATTTGAGTTGGCAGTGAAATTGATGAGTAAAACGCGTTCAGCAGTGAAATGAACTCTACCGCAGACTTTTGAAGATTTAATTAATTAATTATGGAGTTTTACTTGCCAAAACCACGATCAGATTATGAGGCATGCCGTGGTGGGAGACTGCGGAAATTTGGACCAAGTGGGGTTGTTTAACGTGCGCCTAAATCTAAGTACACGGTTGTTTTCGCATTTCGCCCCCATCGGAAATGCGGCTGCAGTGGCCGGGATTTGATTCCGCCACCTCGTGCTTAGCAGCCCAACACCATAGCCACTACACAACCATGGCAGGTACACTTTCGAAGAGTGAAATGCTCAGACTCCATACACTTTGTATATACTCTGTTGCACACCTCATTGCTTCTGTCAATGAAAACACTCTTCAAAAACAGCAGACGCTCCGAAGGTATTAAGTACGACGCCATTTTGAAAAGGCCACAAGACGACGATTTTGTTTGCTTCTGTGATTGGCTGGAGGAGTAACACAACCCCACGCGGTCCGTGTGCCTTGCCTGCGAACGGCTGGTTTTTAAAGTTATGTGCTACTATAGAAATCTTAATTTTACACTTTCGCTTCTTTACTTGTTTTTGGCGGTGTTCTTCCTGCGCTCCTTTCCCGCGCGAGTCCATTTGATGTGGTTCCTTGTTTGCCAAGTAAAGGAGAGGTGCATCACAGGGCGTACCTGTGAGATTCATCTTATTTCATCTCATTTTGCGGGTTTACGTGTGTTTATGGCAAATGGAGGGCGTTATTCATATTTGTACTAGTAAAGGTATTGAAAAGTTGCCTTGAGTTGCCCCCCCCCCCCCGAAAAAAAATCCTGGGTACATGCCTGTTCCACATATTTGTTTCCTAGGCATACAAATTGATTACCAAAAGAAACCTTTACCAGGTTGCGCTCCTAACCTGCCATCGTGTGCGCTTTCCCTTTGATTTAGTCTTTAAATTCAACAGGATTTTCTTCAGTTGAGTATTGGCACAGAATGCCCCATGCTCTGTTTTGATTCTTTCGAGCTTGTCTGCAATAACCGTTCCACCAGGGAACTCGTCTTTCACTTGAACGACTTTTTGTTTGAGGGATGAAATTTTCTACTGTGTCAATAATAAAAATGGTAATATAAGCTAGTGCATCATCTAGAGCAAGATCACTTATAAAATCCCATGATATGTAAGCTGATTCTTTAAAATGATCCCAATTTGCCGAGGCTAGTTTCCACCAAAGGGCATATTGTTAGTTAAATGTGGTTTAATGGCACAAAAGCAGCTAAGGCTATGCTGCGCCAAACACAAGGTGTTTTAAAATCCAGTTTAGGAAGGAAAAGGCTGTGGTAATAATCTATATTTTATGTAAAAATCCAGTGTCGTCTATAAATTTATGCACATCAGATAGTGGGATTAGCGGATCACCTAAAATTAAAGCAGGGTAATAATAATATTTGGGGTTTTACGTGCCAAAACCACTTTCTGATTATGAGGCACGCCGTAGTGGAGGACTCCGGACATTTTGACCACCTGGGGTTCTTTAACGTGCACCTAAATCTAAGCACACGGGTGTTTTCGCATTTCGCCCCCATCAAAATGCGGCCGCCGTGGCCGGGATTCGATCCCGCGACCTCGTGCTCAGCAGCCCAACACCATAGCCACTGAGCAACCACGGCGGGTAAAATTAAAGCAGGGTGTAAAGGTATTTGATATAAGTTGTCCCAAAGGTTTCCTCTGTGTATTTCAATGTGTGTACATGTCAGTAATATATGCATAAGTGTTAGTGGTTCTTGGCATTTTTCGCATGTTGGTGTCTTCTTACATAAGTAAATAATTGTGTGTTAGGTGTGTGTGCCCAACACACAGTCGGCATAAAACTACTTCGAAGAACCGTTCCTGATGATAACATGACTTCCACTCACCAACTATGGGTTTAGTGAGATGTAGCTTGCTGTCGGCACAACAGTCCCATTCGTGTTCCCATTTTGACGTTAAGGCTTTTCGAATCGCACGGATGCTATCTTTATATAGAAGTGTTGTGTTTGTTATGTCTTTGTACACTGCCATCAATGCACTTCTATCAGCTGCTTCATTACCCGGTATCCCAACATGGCTTGGAACCCAGCAGAAACGAATTGACCTCCCGTATTTGTTAAGCGCCACCATGTTTAAAACGTCTCCTATCAGGGGTTCACACTCACATTTCAGATGTAGAGCCTTCAGTGTGCTTAAAGAATCAGTGTATGAGACTGCATTTTTGTGTTTATCAGTGATAATCTTTTTAACAACCCATATAGCATAAACTTCGGCCGTGAAAACAGAGGCGTGCTGTGGTAATCAAATACTTGTTTCCCAATTTTCCATTACAGCCCCCACACCCACGTGTTCTTTTGTTTTACAGCCATCAGGGTAATATTTCATGTTATTTTGATATATTTGTCCTGAAGAGCATGGAATTCTTGTATAATGTATTTGCATAGGGTGTCTCTTTTCTTTAGATATGAAACGTCCAGTCACATAACTGTGTGAAATCGTACCACGGGGGCAACCGTTGTGGTTTTTTGGCAATCTGAAGGACTTCATGAGGAATGTCATAATCCCGACAATATTGCTCATACCGCAGGACAAGTGGCCTAATCATGTTCGGTTTATTTGTATAGTGTAAGCGTGAGTTGCATTGTGTGAGGATGTTGTAGCCTATGTGTTGCAGTGATGACTGAATTCTGAGTACGTAAGAAAAAGTGAGTAATGCTCTGCGTTGCTGCAAGGAGGGTTCATTACACTCAACGTATAAACTTTGAATAGGTGATGTTCTGTAGGCACCACTTGCCAGTCGCAGTCCAAGGTTATGTACTGGATCAAGTCCTTGGAGGTAGGACTGTCTGGCTGAGCCGTAAACCACGGAGCCGTAGTCTAAAAGGCTACACACAAGAGACCGGTAAATATGTAAAAGACACGTTTGGTCGGACCCCAGTGCTTATGAGATAACACTTTGAGGATATTCAATGTTTTATTTGCCTTAATCTTTAGTGTTTTAATGTGGGCTAGGAAGTTTAGTTTTTTGTCAAAGATTACTCGCAAGAATTTATATCCTTGTTTTACCGGCAATGCGACATCATTCAATTTTAAAACTGGGTCTAAGTACAGTACAACTCTCATTTTTGCGAGAATAGCACTGTAACAGTTTTTGAGTAGAGAAGCGGAAGCCATTTTTCTGGAGCTGCCTTTCACATGTTGGTAAGTTTGAGGCGCGGCATGCTATTTGAAGATCATCGACGTATATGGAGTGCATAACAGAGGGGGGAATGACTTTGTTAATAGAGTTCATTTTTACTATAAAGAGTGTTGTACTAAGTGCGCAACCTTGTGGCACACCGTTTTCCTGGATAAATGTGTGCGAGAGCACAGTGCCTAGATGGATTTGGAATGTTCTGTTGGAGATAAAATCAGTGAGACAGTTTAGCATTTTACCACGGATTCCTAACGCAGTGAGGTCACATAAGATTCCAAATCTCCACGTGGTGTCATACACTTTTTCTAGATCGAAGAACACTGCCAGGCAGTGCTGTTTGTCTAAGAATGCTTCACATATTTCGTGTTCAAGTCGGACGAGGTGGTCTGTCATTGAACACCCTTTTTTATACCTGCACTGATGAAAGTCAATGAAGTTCCATATACCAAGTGTAAATGTTAATCTCGCATTTACGACACTTTCATATGATTTCGCCAAACAGCTTGTCAGGCCAATGGGTCGAAAGCTGCTTGGGGATGTGGGGGATTTACCTTTCTTTAAAAAGGCACAACTATTGCATTTTCCCAACTTTTTGGCATGATTCCACATTCAAGTTCTTTGTTGAAGAATTTAAGGAGAGCATCTACGGATGCTTGGGACAGGTGTGAAAGCATGGAATAATGGATCCGGTCAGGACCTACTGCATTTTTTTTGCCAGCACAGAGAACCCTGTTAAGTTCTTGTAACGTGAATGCAGTGTTGTATTCGTCCCTTCACATACAAGCAGTTGGTAGCTTTTTCTTTTCTGCGACAGTTTGTATTTTAAGAACATGTTTGAATAATTAGTCGAGCTAGAGACGTTATAGAAATTCTCCCCAAGTATATTCGCTTGTTCTTGTAGTGTTGTCCGAGTGCCTGAAGGTGTAAGTAAGGGTATCGTGTATGATGAGCAGTCCCCCTTAAACTTCACCTGTTCCCACATCCTTTTGGATGGGACGGTGCTATTAATTGTAGATATATATTTCTGCCAAGACAATTTTTCCGCCTGTCTCCAAATATGTCGAGCTTTCACTTTGGCTTGTTTGAAATTCAGAAAGTTATGTGTTGGGCATCTACGTAAGATTCCCCAGGCCTTATTTTGCTGCTTTTTTGCTACGGTGCATTCATGTGTCCACCAAGGATTCAGCTTTTTCCGAACAACGCCAGAAGATTGTGGAATGGCCTTTTCAGCTGCAGAAATAATACAGTTAGTAAACATTTTTCATTAATTTCGTCAATGCTTAGGTCTGCTAAAATAAGCTTCTCCAGCCTGGCACTTTCTGTGAAAACAGACCAGTCTGCCATTTGTAATTTCCAATGGCATGGTCTGTGGGATATAATGGGCAGCGTTGATGTGAGATTGATTATAGCAGGTAGATGATCACTGCTATATGAAGTCTCCAGTACGTCCCATTTAAAATCGGTAAAAATATCCAGAGAGCAAAATGCTAAATCAAGGCAGCTAAAATACGTGAACTCGGTCAAAAATGTCTTGGTGCACCTGAATTCAAAAGACAGATGTTGTTGGTCAAAATAAAATGTTTGATAAGTTGTCTTCTTTGGTCATTCTTATCGCTGCCCCAAAGAGTGCAACAAGCATTAAAATTTCCAACTAAAACAAAAGGCTCCGGCAGCTGGTCAATTAAATTTTCCAGGTCTCAAGTTGTAAAATGGCTATGGGGAGGAACGTACAATGAACAGATGGTGACAGTCTTAAATGATAAAACGGTGACAGCTTGGATGTTGACAGCTGACAGCTTGAAACAGGATGCCACCTTGGATGACAATAGCGACACCTCCCGATAGACGGCTGGAGTGTTCGCGGTCCTTTCTTATGACAGTAAAACCTTTAAGAAAATGTGTATGTTTGGGTCATAGGTTCGTTTCTTGAAGGAAGAATGCTACTGGTGATAACTTATTTATAATGTCTTTAATGTCACCTAGATTGTGAATTAGGCCTCTGCAATTCCAATGAATGATGAAAGCCATTTTATTGGAATTGAAAAAAAAAATTACTTTTGTGCATGAGCTTACAAGTTGTAGGCGACATGTACTAAAAAGCTGATTACTCTTATGAAGGGCGGTAACCGTTGAGGTTACCTTTCCCTTTCTCGGCGGAGTTACAACATGTTTCTCCTTCTTGGAGCGCTCCAAGGAGCGCAGGTCTTTTGGTGTCAATGACGCCGGGGTTTTCGAATCGACCTCCATCGCCTTTTCCAAGGCGCTTGATGATCGAGAACCAGATGCCGAGACGCGCATCTCGGGCCATAGGGTTCGGTTCAACTTCGGGCCCTGTGGGACTGCAGTCTTTGATGATGATGGAGCAGCACTGGCTGCAGCCACCAAGGGGGCAGTTGGAGTTTCTACAGGAGTACCGGACGTGGAACCTGTAGACTCCTGAAACCAGTGTGGTGCTGCCCCCTGCCACATCACACTGGCATAGCTTACTTGAGGTAAGTGCCCTAGCCTTTCCTCGCTTCATAGAATGAGATATTTTCCTTTACAGTTATTGCAATGATTTCTTTTTCTCTTTTCCAGCAAGCAGCTCCATGAGTAAGCTGGATGATCACCCTTGCAATTAAAGAAATTATGGGGTTTTATGTGCCAAAACCACTTTCTGATTATGAGGCACGCCGTAGTGGAGGACTCCGGAACACCCTTGCAATTGACACATTGTGCGGGAGCATTGCAGTAGTCAGATGGATGGTCGTTGGCACTACACTTCGCGCATGTTTCCTTTCCTCTGCATGATTGTGATGCATGTCCGAACCTCTAGCAATTGAAGCACCGCCTCGGGTTTGGTATGTATGGTCGGACATTGATTTTCAGGTAGCCTGCATCAAGTGAACTGGGCACAGTACTAGAACCAAATGTGAGTACTACCGTGTTTTGTAGGGATCTGTTGGTCATTTTGTCGAAGTGTTATCCTTTGGACCTTGATTACATTTTGCTCCTGGAATCCCTCAAGGAGCTCTTCGTCACTGAGGTTCAAGAAATCTTCTTCTGATATTACTCCTCTGCTGGTGTTGAGCGAGCGATGTGGGGAGATGTGACATTAATGTCACCGATACTTGTGAGTTCACCGATTTTTTCGACTTCGTCCTTATTTGTCAGTTCAAGGAGGAGGTCTCCGCTTGCCATCTTTGATGCTTTGTAGCCTGATCCGACCGTGTTTGATAGGCATTTGGATACTAAGAAAGGCAATAGTTTTCTAATAGTTGTGTTGCCTTCACGGTGCAGGACATGGAACTTTGGGAAGGTGTCATGGTTAGGTTTCAATAGGAACTGGGATGTTGCTTCGGTGCTCCCTTGTTTTTGAGGGCGATCTTGGAGGGGGGGAAAAAGCGTTTGCCATGTAAACACTGGAAATTCGGTGGCGATGGTAGCCACCCACAACCGGGCCCAATTAAGGGACGCTACTAGGTTGGGAATAATACCTGGAGACGCCAGCCATGCATCGCCACTATAACGTAATATATATACACCCAGTACTGGATATATTACACACGGTTAACCCTTACCGCCAGGAAATATGGAAGTAATAAGAAGTGAAGACAGGAAACATTGAAAGTGAGAGAGAAAGAAAAAGTTTAAGAGGGGGACAGGAAAAGGCGACTGCCGATTTCCTCCAGGTGGGTCAGTCTGGAGGTGCCGTCTATGTGAAGCAGACGCCAAAGAGGTGTGTTGCCACCGCGGAGGGGCCTTGAAGGTCCAAACACCCAGCATCGGCTCAATCCCCAGGATCCCCCTTTCCCCAGACACGGCTAAGCTGTGCACGGCTACATGCGGGAGGGTCAAACCCTTGTGTGCTCGGGTACGTGGTGTCGCAACACACCAAACGCCTGCTTACGCAGACGCCCCTGTGGGGGAAGGGCATATGGAGGACATTCGTGTTGCTCTATTAAGTTTAATGTTATTGGGAAGTGGTCACTTCCAAAAAGATTTCTTGTTACACTCCACTCTAAATAAGGTAGAAAGACCACAGAGCCAATCACTAAATCTACAGAAGAATATGAATTATCACGTCTACCAACCAGGAATTCTCAAGGATTTTGAATAGTCTGGAAATACTCAGGGAAAACTCAGGGAATTTGTGCTTCTATCCGGGAAAAGTTAGCTGTCATTTTATTGCAAGCAGACGAAAGTCGTCCTAATGTTGGCTCGAGTAAGAGAGGGGAATCGTAACAAGGTGTCTTTGATGCCATGTCGTCGGTTGGAGGAGTTGCCATGTACAGTCAACGACCGATTTTTCGGACGCCCGATTTTTGGGACATGCCCGATAATGCGGACGGCTTCGCGGCACCACCACCCCATAGAGTCAATGCATAAGAACGTCCGATTTTCCAGACTTTTTGCCTTGACCGCAGGTCCGAAAGGGCATTAATCAAAGCCAACATTGCCATTTTGATTATCTCACCGCCTCAGACAGCGCTCTCACACGCAGATCTGTTAGCACCCGTAGCCACCACCGCGGCAACGCGAGGCCTATCTGCTTCAACGTTCGCTATTAAGGTTCTTGCCGTTAGGTGCAGTGTTTTTCATTGAAAGAATTTGCCGCTGTCAGCAATGGCACCGCCTAGTAAGTGTACTGGCAGGCCTTCAGAGCTTTTTCGGACAGGCCTGTGGCAATTTGAGCCCTTTGAGCATTTTTTAGATTTGAGCAATTTTTTCGGACTGTCTGACTTTTCAGAAGTTTTAGTGGCCCGTAGGGAGTCCGAAAAATCAGAAGTTGACTGTAAAACTGATCAAGAAGATGCTTCAAATGGTCCGTAGGGCGAACGTGCGGCAGAACGAGGACGACAACAGAAAGGGCAGAAAGTGAGAGAGGCATGAAGGAGGTCGCATTGAGGAATCATAGGGAAATGAACTGTGCCACCTCTTCTTTGAAAAGCTTGAGCTGAAAAAGGAAAGTGTTGGCTGACGCCAAGGTGCAGGTGACCCTCATCTAAACCAAAATAAACTCTTTAAAGCAGTGAAATGCAACATTGAGGCATTGTGCGTGCACTGAGAGTATGTCAGGACAGATGAGGTTGACTTTCCAGCTGCTGGGAGAATCTCACTTGTGACGAAGTTCAGGTCTAATACCAATGAGCTTGCTATTAGTCGATAGAAATAGCTCATTTTTGAAAATATTTGCTTCTGTATGTATCTCTTTTTATTTGTATTTTAAAATGTTCGACTGGATTTGCAATGGGCTTTACCATTTTTCAAAGATATTTTATTCACTGTGCATTTTACTACCGTTCCCTTCAATTTTCTATATTGAATAAAATCAGCATTACTCCTTACAATTCAAACTGGATTAAGTCTTATTTTTTAAATTTTTTAACATGCTTACTAGACACTGAGAGCATCGGGCGACATGGTGTCAGCTTGTCTTGACATAAAGTTCTGTGTGACAGAGGGAATCTTGAAAAGGCACTTGGGGAAAACCTGGAAAACTCAGGGAATTTGAATATGTCAACTCGGTAGACACCCTGATTATGACAGACATTGTAATAGGTAGGCTTTTTTATTAAAGATGTAAATGGAGCAAATAGTTATCAGCTTGTCAAATAAAATTATCCACACAGATACAGCCTTGAGTCACATCTGAAGGGCAAACTGTTCGCAAGCAACAGACTTATTTACACCTCCAGATGAGGCAGAAGCGTTGTGACGCTCTTTAGGAAAAATGGCAAACTGCATGAAAAAGTGGGACTGTGTAGGCTTAAAGTGTATTTATTGGACATACAGCAGCCTCAGATTAAATTTATGTGCGAGTTCTATGATGTTGTCGAGGTTACGAAGAAGTTCTGATGTTCCTCTGTGGCATCTGTGTATCCATATCGCAGAAGATGATGTTTGCACTGTGTGTCTAGTATAAAAAGACTAATTCAACTTACACAGCCCCTTTTTGGGCCCTGTGATGCACGGTTTCTCTTTCTCGAAGCGGTCGAGAGATTCCCATCGCTACTTAGGTGTTGGCAGTGCCGGTTGACTGGAAGTCACATTCATCGCTCTTGCGAGGCGCTGGACAGACTCTCTTGCGAGTGGTTTGTTTGATGTGAAGCACTCATCTCTACGGATGAGACCTTTGAGGCCACCAGCCCAGAGGTTGATGGCCCCTTCTTTTGTGAAGGCAGAGCAGCACTGGCTGCCGCCTTCAAGGTGGCAGCTCACTGCAAGTGGGCCGGACAGCCGCCAGAAGCCGTTGTGGCGCTGCCCCCTGACGCACAGCTTCGGCAAAGCTGTTCTTGGGCAGGTACAATACCCACCTGCATGCTTCCTTAAATTATAGGTTTTCTTTGACTTTCATTGTGACAATTTCTTTTTCTTTCTTCCAGGACAGGCAGGACCGTGAATATGCGGCATGATTGCCATTACAGCTCATGCAGTGCGAAGCATTTTCACACGTTTCAGAGGAATGCTGACAAGTGCTGCAATTAGCACGTGTCTGTCAGCCTAGGCATTTCTGTGAACTATGGCCAAAATGCTGGCATTTAAAGCATCAAAGAGGATTTGGCACATAGGGTTTTATCCGGATCTTTGCACAACCTACCTTGACTGTCTTGAACAGGATGCTTGAGCCAAAAGTGATAATAAGGTGTTTCGTCTGGATCTCTTTGCAGTCACACCTCACCTTTATTCACTTCAGATTGATTATATTTTGCTCACCTCATCTTCGGTTAAATTCATCATCATCATCAGAAACAACACCACGGGTGGTGTTCATCGTGTGGTGCAGTGATACTGTCACTGGGATGTCATCAAATGAGACTAGATTAGGCAGCTTGTGTCATGTTGTTTATCATGGAGTTACAAAAGGAGATCGCCACTAGCCACCTTTGATGCTCTGAAGCCTATGCCAAGTACTTCCATCATACATTTTGAAACTAGGAAAGGTGAGGTCATTCTCCATGTTTTTTCGGGTTTATCAGAATGGATAACATAGAATCAAGGGAAGTTTTGCTTTTGGTTGCCAAAAAATTGGAAGACTTCTTCGGTGCACCCTCGTTTCTGAGGATGATCTATGAGTTTGGTGAAAAAGCTGTGCATAAGTATACCTGCAGATTTGGCAGTAACACCTGCCGCATACCATGGAGCCCAACAAGGGGACACTACAGGACTTACAAATAAACAAGTTCTTCGGACGCCAACTGTACGTTTCCACTACAACCACAAATATATAGCCAAGGTTGGTTGGTTCCACACAAGGTTAACCCTTGCTGCCAGGAAGACTGGAAGTAAATATCCAAGTAAATTTTTGCGGACGGCAAAAATTCACTTGGAGTGCCCACATAATTGATATTGCAATATGAGAAGTGAAGACAGGAAAGATTTAAAGTGAGAAAGAAAGATGAACGTTGGAGAGAGAGAGACACGAAAAAGCAACTCTCAATTTCCCCCAGGTGGGACAGTCCAGGGGAGCCATCTATGTGAAGCCGAGGCCAAAGAGGTGTGTTGCCTCCATAGAGGAGCCATAAAGGTCCAAAACACCCGGCATCAGTTCAACCCACAGAACCCTCTTATTCCTAGACAGCGCCAAGCCATGCACGGTTAAGTGCAGGAGAGTCCAATCTCCATGTGCTCGGGTCCGTGGTGTCTCAACACACACCAAATGACTGCTTATACAGACACCCCAGTGGGGTATTATATAGTGTGCCTTTGCTTATTATTTATTATGATCCTAATTACTGTCATGGTAACATGCTTGGTTGTATACACACGTAAATGATTTCAATGTTCTGGCTATTGCCTGAAGGACAAGGGGGATTACACAAGCAAGCTAAATTAACTTGCACATTACAGCTAACAACACATTAGCCTTTGCACACCTACCCAATGGGACGACACACTTTTTGTCTGCTAAACAAAGCGAGTGACATTGCATGTATGTCTTAAAATGGTAGCACATAATGCCATTTAATATACTGGAAATGTGGCGCCACCAAGGTAGCTACAACGCTCCCATGTGCTTCGGAACCATTAATGATGCACAGCCTACAACTGAGGCTACAGTAGGGCAACTACACTGTTAGGTTATTGTCTTTATTCAGCACAATATTTCATTCTTTAGTCTTTCGAATGAACTCACCCTTTCCAATGAGCTCATAAAAAAATCTGCTCCTGCAGCACCAATGTTTTCAATGTACTCAGGATTATCTTCGTGGTTTCATCAGACACACTGGGAAGTTGATGGCTGACCCAAAAGAGTCATCCTCAACTTTCTACTACCACTGTTCACCTTATTGCGTTTAAGACAATTGTTCAGCCCAACTTTAGATTATGCATATATAATTTGGTACCTGTACACTCAGAAACATGTTAACCAAATTGAAAAAATGCAAAAGAGAGCGGTGAGATTTCTTTATAGCAGCTTTAGGCGAACTTCGATCACATCATTATTAGCAAAAGCCAACCTCTCAACGCTAATACAAAGAAATCGTGTTTTGACATTGAAATTTTTGTTTCAGTTAGTTAAAGGTTATTATAGGATAGACATATCACAGATACTTTCTTTTTCTACAGGATATGCCACAATGTAGAGACACATCTTGACCATAACTCCTTTTTCCACTCAAAATAACACCTTTAAGTACTCATTTTTTTCCTAGGCCAATAAGTGAATGGAATAAACTTACTAATGTTGTTTCACAACCATCTGTAAACCTTTTTGCTGTACACCTACAGCAGTGACTCGTCTCGCATGTCACGCTAAGTTTATTATATGCTTTTGTGCTTGGTTCCGGTACATCACTGTGTCTACATTGCCAAATTATGTTTTTCTTTTTTGTGTATTTCTTTTATTGTTACAGTTGTTTGCCAAATTGCAAAACCCAACAAATGTAAGTCCACCCTGCTAAAAACGTAACTTGGGGTTGCAGTATTTATAAATAAATAAATAAATAATATCCCAACCAACTGTATCAAAGATGGCCATTTTCCTACAGGCTCTGCTTCAAAGCAGAGGCTTCGAAGCAGCAAGCAGCTTTGAGGGGATGAATTTATTTAAACTTTGCCTGAAAATAAGACCAGCGTTAACATTAACGAGTTCCACAGGTTGACCTGGAGCAAGCTTTCTTCATTGCACAGATGAGAAGGCATTTTGTTCGACTGCTATAGTAGTACATATTTCACTGGTATAGCAAAGGATGCTTAATAAATTGACCACTCAAATATTTGTTCTTGCATGTTATCCACCAAGTAAACATGCCAGCTGATCAGAAAAGTAATAAAACAAGCCTTTGGATAGACCAAAGGAACTCGCCACAATAGTTTCTACTAGTCCAATACAAGAAAAATGTTTATTCTGGCCATACAATTAAATCTGAATTTATAATATGTCAAGACTTTAAGTGATTTTTAACGGAGCACTGACATTAGATTTTGACTTGACATTATGCTACATGAAGGTCCAAATGCTCTAAATCCCAGAAAATAGTGGAAAGTGTCTGAGCACCCTGAATGATTCACTATAAAATTTGTTTCTACGAACCATCTTTGGTTTCGGTATGCAGGAGGTGGATGAATCTTTACGCCATGACAAATAACTCGTTCCTGCAAATGCTGTGGCAGCCACACACGAGCGCAAGCCACAAGACGCATGCACAGCACTCTTGTCTATTTTTGATGATTAACGTTGTCGCACCTAACATATTGCTACACAACGACAGCAAATTTTGCTCTGTGCCATGATGTCACGATAATGCTCATGGTGCCAAGGCGGCATTTCGAAACTAACATTACTATGAAATCAAAGTATTTTACAAGTGTTTCCCAACTTTTGTACTTCCTAAGTCTCCTCCTTTTACATGCAGGAAGTGTGTGGTATAGTTTCTACAAGTTCGAAAATATGTGTGATTACTTGTTTTGTGGTAAAGTGAATTCGCAATGATAAATTTCACACAAACACCGTTACTATCCCAGCTTGCAAGCACCTGTACAATAGGATGGTGCACCTTTTCAACGAACCCAACGAAATTCACAAGCGATGCCTGTGAGTGTAGCATATAGCAGGGAGCTTTAGAAATAGCATACCCAAGCTGCTTAGCGTACGCAAGAACCCAAACTCAAATGTAGGACCTTGGCGCTCTTTTGTACACCCGACAGTTTGCATTTGCAAACTTTCGGTACCCTCTTTCTTTCCCTATTATCAAACAAAGTGCAAGCAAATCTTCCAGTACCATCAATGTGACAGACCCAAACTGTGAAAACTATAGCTGTTTTCATCAAGTAGAACTGCACGCAACACTATAAAAATATTATCATTGAGCGATTGCAACTAAAGTGAAATTAACTGACCAGTTCAAATGGGACATCTCAGTAGCATAGGTGACACATTTCTGCTAACACAGTTAAGTGCGCAAATAGACACACATCACACAAGGAGCCATCGGACAGGATGAATGCAAAACAGCCCACATCTACAGCTGGCACTTACCTTGTCCATGTCCCCTTTTGTGGTGTGTTGACCAGATTAATTTTCTGTAGGCAATAGTTTGTTTTGGTGGTTTCTAATGATTGTACCACCTGATCATATATGTAAATACAAAACTACACAAAAAGTTGAACTCTCAATAACTTCAGCTCGGAACAGTCATGCCTTCTAGATAAGCCATTTATTTTAACACTTAAACAAGCGATAATGTTTCTCATCCAGCTTCTATTAGACAAAAACATTTATATGCATATGTCTGTCCGCCGAACGCATAGACATCTCAAAATACAAAGTGTACTTCGATTTCTTGCTGCTGGCAACCATACGGTCTGCTGAAACAACAACAAATTCAACAATTCCATCTGCACAGCTGTTGTTACACTACAAATACGTCAAAACTTGCAATTGCCACAGTCAACAGCCTATTGCAAGTGCGCACACCGAAAGTGAATTGGTACAGGTCGTTTTGGTAGATAAAAATGCGACACCAAGGTGGTCCTGTTTCAAGGATGTCTGTACATGGCTCCAGCATGCGTAAAAACCGTGTGCAGTTCAAGTAAACTACGCACTGCATTTATGTGGCGAGATGAGTGTTTAAGACAAAATGTCATGTTAAAGAAACAAACAATAGTGTCGGAGCCATGGCAAGCGTTGAAACCGTTTGTGCCTTTTGCTATATGAAGGCACAGACAGAACAGAATTTTAGGGGAGTTGCAGCATCTCTTCAACTGCCCACGTCGTTTATGGGCAAAACCTGCGAAACCTGACAGCTCCGGGATGTTCGATATGCGAAGAGCGCATGTCAGCGCTGAAAAACTTACCTAGGGCACATCGTGTTCGCCAGATGTTTTCTATTAGACTCGCTTCATAAAATGAACGGCACACTTGAGCGATGGAGGCGATGTCTTTACCACTTAAAAAACTGAAGATTTTCGCCAAGAGTTCAGGAGGAAAGGACTCCATGGCGAATAAATTGATAGCACTAACGCTAACGCTACATTTCCGAACAAAATAAAATCATTTTTGGTTTCGGTCTTTAGATCACAGAGGTTTTAGTTTGAATTTAAACGTTTCTCGTATTTTATGCCATATTTTGCACAAATTACCATTACTGTTATTAAACAGATCAAAATTATTCAAACAATTTTATTTTCGAAAGAAAGTGTGCACAGAGGAACCTGGGGCCTCTGCACGTCAGTGCAGTAATTTTTTTTCTTTTATAGGTCGAAAACAGGGTCATGGATGCATTGTACTTGTTTCATCAGAATCAAAAGTGAGTTCCTCGGCAAAAGCTTCTTTTTTCTTTTGGAATGAGTGTTCACCTATTTGATTCATTCACTTGACACGACACTCCAACATGGCATATATTACACAGTACAGCAGTCAAGTAGAGAGTCAAACGCCAACGCGCCTAAGAAACTCATTCAATCTTAAAAATGCAGTGTTGACTCATGACAGTGATTGGCCTACGTGTTGTTTGCACACCAAAACAGCGTCAGTTAATATATATATATATAACTTCTTTCAACAACCTGTAGGCATAGGCAATGTAGTGAGAAACTCTATGGGCATAGGTCTTGTGCGGAAAAAGAACTTTACGAAAAACGAATCTTCATGCGCGAAATACGGATGCCCGCGGTTAAGCGCCGTAGTACTTATACCCTTCATTCATCATTTTTCAATATTTTCTACGTGATTTACGTTTCATAAAATGGAACGTCATACCACTTTTGGCCGCTGAGACTGATTCCAGGAGCTTCCTTGGAAGAACTCTATGAACCACATTGTTGACGTCTCACCGTGAATTCCGCCTGCTCTTATTGGTTCAAAAAGCGCAGTCTCCTCTACGATTGGCTCCTTCAAAGGAACATGGCGGAAGAACAAATTTAAAGAATGGCACAGTTGCACACTTGATGCACAGTTTCATTTTTTTTGCGAACATCGTTACCACACTATTTATTCGTACAACATGAATATCTGAGCTTGCCATTTACTTAAGTATATAAGACTTTATAAAAGAATGGTAAGACAAATCCTTCACCACGAAGTGTAGGAGCGTTTTCGGCTCTTAGGCAATGCGAATATGCGAAAGCAAACGCACCGCGCATTTCGCTTAGTATGTTCGAAAAAAGATTTTTCGCTTACCGCTGCACAGTGCTCGCTAAAATTTTGCAGAAGGATCGCATTTAGGAGTCTACGTATGTCAGTGTAACTCTTGCCACAGTTAATAGGCTGTATTTTTTTTTTTTTTTTTTAGGAAGCAATGAAAGCTTCTGCCGCGACAGCTTAAGCATAAAAGTGTTCGCCACCTGCCGGTGGCTGCAGAAAGCACCGTTTCAGATGGGTGCTGCCTGCCGTGTGTTACATGAGCGGGCAACGCCTCCTCCCCCCCCCCCCCCCCCCGACAACCACCCTGGCCAGCTGTTTTCTGTAGTTGCCGGCAGGAGGCGAAACAAGTTTATGCTTACGCTGTCGCGTCAGTGTCTCGCATCGCCAAAAGCGAAAGCAAATTTTCACTTTTTTCTTAAAAACCTGCGGCAAGTGTTGCACTGAACAAAGTGCACTCCCAAATACAAGATTGCAGCAAGAACAGTGCAGCGATATGCACGAGATCTTTTTTTCGAACACGCTAAGCGAAGTGTGTGTATGTGTGTGTGTGTTTATTTATCTTTATTTTTTAATGGTGAAGCTACTAACCTGCACTTTTAGTACACATTAGTGGATGAAACAGATAATTTCAGTTAGTTTAGCTTACTTTGAGGCTGCCGAGTATAGCTTACTTTGATCCCTTGTGTCACTAAAAGCGGTCAGGTGCTCCTTATTCGCCAGTTATTCGCTGCACCAGCGCTTCAAATTTTTTAAGCAACTTTATGGTGTTTCCGCGACATGAAATGTGTATACGTGCACTCGGTCATGACGTCGTTGGCGTGATCATGACTCTGTCGCCTATCGTAGCAACTGTATAAACAGCCCGTTGCTAACGGTGTGGGAGATATGGATATGGGTTCGAGGGTATTGTCGGTTGCTGTGTGTATTTCGGCGGTTTCGGTACGCATGCGTGTGTGATTGACGGTGGTGGCAGAGTATCCTCGCTCAACATGCAAAAGACAGGTGAGCATTAATTGTTTTAGCTCTTCGCTTGACTCCTCTATGTGCACGAATGCATAGCACACTGATGGCTCAAGTATTTTAATAGCAAACGCCGTTCGGGTGTCGCGCGATTTTGAAAGATGCATTTGAGAGGCTATTAGGCTTAGTTTCTTTATCAAGTCAGAGTAGGTGCGAAGTGCGCACACTTTGAAGCTTCTGAATGATGGGTCGCGCCGGTGGTTGCATGAAAGTAAGTGCGTTGAGAACATCCGCTGCAGTTCACACGTTTTCTGGTAGCTTCCTGTCACGAAGCACCCCGTAGGTGTGGCTCAGCACGGTGCAAGACCCCGGCTATTGTTTGAAATCCGGGCTTTTCCACTGAACACTGCGCCGCCGCCGAGTTGTGTTGATTCATTTTTATCTGATTTCTGCCACTTCAGTTTGAAATTGCATTTGTGCATGTTACGTCGCACTTAAAGCCTTCGATGCGTAAACGTGAAGATAAAAAAAATTGCTGCTGTTCTTGTGTTTTTGCCGTTTTTTGCGGTTCCTTGGAGTGGTTTGCTACCGAAGGACCGGTGCATTGAACGTTGGCGGAGGCTCTCCGCGCTCTGCGCTCTTTCGTAACCAGAATCTGAAGGAGGGGCGCGCTGCGCGATCGTAAATGAAGTTCGCGCCTTCCGATGAACATTACTTTGCATTTATTATTTTTCTTCTGCTTACTTCCTTATTATTTTTGTCTTATTTGGCGCGATTGACTTTGGTTGCGCTCGCTGTGAAATGAGAGGTTTTCGGTAAGCGTAAGATCTGTGCGAATTATGTAAGACAAAAAGAAAAAAGTGGGGAGAGAAACGAAAAAAAGAATAGCAGTGCCAAGCGTTGGGGGAATTTAGTAGCGGAAGGACCCTTATCGGCGCGTTGCCGGCGTAGCTCATCTGTGGACCGGACGTTGGCTGAGACCGGATGGGCACCATAAGCAAAAGGCGCCGATGTCTTATTGTTTACGGAGTCGAGGAAAGACTGCGGGAGCGGATACTGTTTAGGGGTGAGGCATTGCCCACATCGGTGACTCGGTGCGTGCTCCTCACCCGGCGAGGCCGGGGCATACGATGGTAGCCTAGTTGCCATGGCGACGAGCGTCGGTTGCACACCGACTGCTCGAGCATGATTCACACACCCTTGTCCTGTGAACGATAATGAGGATGGGAGCCTGCCGTCGCAGGAAACTGGTACTGTGAGCACGCAGTGAACAGCACTTGCAGGGAAAACGGGGACGAAATCGCAGCGGCTACGTTGTGACAGCATGCCCTCAGCTACGACGCGTCTCTCAGTACCGTAACGGGACCGTGAGCTAGGCTCGCCTGTCGCTTGTGTGCAGTGCGCGCGCGTCATATGCGAACGAGCTTGATATGCATTTAACCGTATACTTCCTGTCTCGCTGCCTTATGTTCTGGCGCAATATTTCATTTTTCTGTGCCTTTCTTTCTTGCTTATTCTAACTCATCGCAATCTGTGTCGGCTCGGATGAGTACATTCTTATATTGCTTGTTGGGAAGTGGCAAGTATCGTTCGTTGCAGGGAAATTGGCGTGCGGTTTACAATTCTTCTTTTTTTTAAACACTATAATACAAGAAAGCATGGCATAGGCGTGAGCTATGATCAACGTTTACTGTCTTACTAAAGTAGGCAGTCGTGTGCACTTGTTTGGGTGGTAGCAGTAGTAGTTTTTTTTTTTTTTAATATGGGTGGGGCATTACCTTCATCTCTTGTGTAAGTGAAGCGCTTAACATCTCTTTGTGACTCACGGGTGTAATGTTTCACTTAAATAAAGCATGGTATTTAGATGCGTCCACGTTTTGTTGGAAATCAAAAGAAATTTAAGCAAACCATAGTGACTGGTAAAAGATCAGAAAAAAAATATTTACTGCGGGGCCGCTAATATTCAAACCTTGCATAAAGACCATCTATTGCATCCTAGTTTAATAATGCATTTGTTGCGCTGCTGAGCTCGAGGTCATGGGTTTGATCCCGGCGCTGGCTACCGCTTTTTGACGAGGGTGAAATGCAAGAATGCTCATGTACACGTAGATTTAGGCGCATATTAAATAACTGCAGGGGGTCAAACTACGAGGGTGAATCGGCAAATATTTGTCCCTCTTTTTTATTAGCCTAAATAAGGTATATACAGGTAATTGCAAATATACGTACTATTCTACTTACCTTACAATATTTCTCAACATAGTTCCCATATTGGTTCAGACATTTCTCCTATCGCAGTACTAAATTTGAGAAATGTTGCCAGTCAATGATGCACGTGGTTTCCACAAATGCTCATTGTCATGCAAGTCTTCACGCCTTTTGCGAACTCCCAACACCACCACCTCACTCTTCTCAAAGCGAGACGCCTTTCCCCATACGTGGGCTGCATTTCTCTGGATTTTGATGGGCGTTTGTCCCTTACCCCATAGAAAACGAAGCACACTTTGTTGCTCGTACGCTGTGGACGTGCGACGCACAACCATAATCTTCAACTGGCAGCAGCGCCATGCCTTGGAGCTACTGGCAGATTAGGCCTGGCCAGTCCAAGAAAGGTCTTCCACTGGGAATGGATATGTTGACTTTGCATTAACAGCCGTAATTTGGCTAAAAAAAAAAATTACAGACTTTCTGATTCACACTCGTAATTCGGAATTCTCCACTACGGCAGGCCTCATAATCAGGTTGTAAAACTCCTTAATTTTTTCTTCTTTAATAATGCATTTTGAATGATTGTTCTTATTCATCTAGCGTAAAAGAAAAACTGCTGTTGTCCACAATGTTGGAACTCAAGAAAGTGAAACTAGTTCAGTGCACCGAGTGGACTGGCATAGTCACTGGCCTGTGACGCCCGTGCTGTGATTTTTGTATTGCTTCTTTCACTTTCCTGACTAAACCAGTAGCAAGAGCATCATTGATAAAGGAGCTTTACACACAGGTGTCGCAGCCAGTTCACTCAGCTGGCTGAACTCCTTTCCTCGGATACCCGAGATGCAGCTGACAGTACTTCTTAATTTGTACCAGATAGATAAAGAACAGTCTCATGCCAAATGTGTTACGATACTCAATAATTCGCAAAGTGTGAGTGAGTGAGTGAGTGAGTGAGTGAGTGAGTGAGTGAGTGAGTGAGTGAGTGAGTGAGTGAGGTAACTTTATTTCGGTCCAGAGAAAACGCAGGGAAGACCCCGCACCACCCGGCTAGTGGGTGAAAACTTTCATAATGGCATTTGGTTGCCAGCACATTGGCCACTGTGCAGTCATAGAACTGCAATATGACAAGTGGTACAGCCCTTGAGCTTATAATTATTGTTGTGACTGTGGGTATAATTATGTGAGATGCGTCATCAGTTAAGGCACTTAATATACATAGCAGATGCATGAGATGTTTGAGAACTCTTTGCTGACTTCAGGTACAGCTACCATATCTCCAACAAAAATAGATATATTCCCATCAAAATGAGAGAACTGCTTGCGGTACTGTTTATTTCAAAAATTGTTCATTGAAGCCCCCCTCGGTAGCAGTCGCGATCCAATTCAGCTTCTAAAACGGTTGCATGCTCGGGTCAGGTGGCACTTGGAGATGTTCACTATTCATTTAGCAATGGTGTTATGTGGCTGTTTATTGGTCTCCCTCTCAATGATTCCCCAGAAATAGTAGTCCAATGGAATTAAATCTGGAAAAGCTAGGAGGCCACAAGTTGGAAGTGAATGGTCGTGGAAGTTCTCGGTCAGCCACTCTTGGGTAATGCAGGCAATATGGGCCGGAGCCAAATCCTGTTCAAAGACATGAGGCCTTCCTTTGGACACACCCACCACGTACACAGCTGCCTTTACACAGAGCCCTTCTTAAAATAAGTGCGGAGGCATGACATCACCTCCTTTACTGACGACGTCTAACACTATAATAGATGACATAATTTTTGTGCGCATCACTGTAGGCACCTCTTCATGGCTTGTATAAAGCCAGCTGTCGATATGCTGGTTAGCCTTTTGTTCTTGGTTGAAGTTTTTTTCCCATTTTGAAAACAAAAAAAAGGAACAACCCATATTCAAAGCATTTTTTGCTCTGGTGGTGCTTCAGCTTGCTCAGTGGCCCCTTGGACTAGAGCAGACGATTCTGCGGAGTTTTATCAGGCATGAATTGCAGTCTCCTTGTGACATAGGAATGGCACCTCAAGTCCTAATGCACCACGAGAACCACAAGTCTGACGTTGACTCTGACCTGGAGCTCTTTAGCAATGGACCTCATTGACTTTCCTGGGTCATCATTCGCGATAGCTTGCAGCTCCTGGGCAAAATCAGGCATTCTGACGACATCTGACTGCTGGCTGTGCACATTCCTCATTGCCACAGATGCCACATCACCGCCAGATGACGTGTTCTTCTTTAATCTTATAGACGAAGCATCTTGCCATGTTCAGGAAGGTGGAAATTTCGAACTCGCTGTGGCTGGTAGCCAGGGTGACGAGGACTGCATGATGTTTCATTTCCTGCCTCAAACTGCACGCTGCCTTCATCAGTGATGGAAGTGCTGCACCAAACTGCCCAAAATTGTCGTTTATGGCATGTATTGCGCTGCCAACACTCTCCTTCTCCGAATTGAGCAGACAAAAAAAAATCTTGTTAAGCTTTGTCGGTGCTCAAGTATACGAGCATATCTTAGGCAGGCATCGGGACCCCCCTCCCTTTCTGGATCCACCAATGTCTCTGGAGAATGTGACAGTGCCGTGGGGAAATTTGCATAATCAGAGCAGGTGCAGAAAATCTGTCAGCTGTGGCATATTGCAACAGCACTGATACTTCATCTAGTTGGCTAAAATGCACATTGGTATTGCTTTTCTTTCTTCTTTTTCCATTACACCTATTCGTCACTGTGCACACTTCACATGATTTCTCGCTGCAAGTGCTAAATATTTGCAGTTGCTTCGTGATCCATTAGTGGTATCTACACGCCTTGGATTAGTGTTTTACATCTGCTGTGTAGTTTAGAAATACTTATTTTATATAATTGTAGTGATGCACAACTGTGAGAGCACAGCTGTTCTACGTGCCTTTGCGTACAGCACATTTTATTATGACTAGGCAGCCCAGACATGGAAAAAAACATGCGAGAGTAGGACAGAAGGAAGTAGACACAGACGCACAAGGTATCCAACACAGACGCTATTCTAGCTGTCACCTGTGCCTGCAAGGACAACAGCAAAAATAGTGACCTTGAATCGGGCGGCTGTACGTTTAAACTTGCGGACATATGTTTAGCAGATGAAACAAATTAACAGATGAAATGTATAGCAGATGAATAAGATTGCTGAGCCAGTGACGGCTTGGGAAGAATGAACAACTCCGTATTGGAATGCAGAATTCACTGTGAATTCGGATGAAACCATCATGTATAATTTTTTTATGTGATAAGACAATGGAACACCGAGTTTGAAAAAAAAAAAGTTGCATCTTAGTTTAACACATAATGAACGCAGCTTTTCAGAAAGTTCGAACTCGTACAGTGTCATTTTTCAATTTCTTGCTCTGAAGCATTGTATCCTTGCTCCAAACAGCAAATTTTTCTGCTCTGAACTGTGATCTTTTGCTGCTCTAAAAACTACTCCAAAAGACCAAGTGCAGCTTCCATCACTGCTTCGTGGAAAAATATTACAAAGTTACATGCCTAGACAACTACATTCAGACTGCTGCTGGCATCTATGGCGATGTGTGATGTGTTCTCGAATACCTTGTGCACCCCATATTTTTTTAAATGTATTGGTAGATGTTAATCGGCACATGATGACAAAGTTGCATTATAATGTGGCAAAGTTGTGCTTAGTAAGGTTGAAATGGCTCTAGACTTGCTTCTGCAAGACCTTTTTGGAGTTAAATATAGAGGTGGGCAAGTAATCAAATTTTTTGAATGCATATTGAGTACGAATAGTCAAGGGCAGACATATATTTACAGCAGGAATATGTATTCCAGTATAATTAGATACCAGGCCCATACTGACTAGTGTAAAAAAGACTGCTATGTCAGGGACTAAGAATCACTTTTAAACACATCACTAATTTGTTATTAAAAAAGCTGTGCGAATATTTCCTCAACCACTTTTAGAGCTTGGTTGCAAGCAAGCTCTCCGATAATAAATGGATCCTGTATGACTAGCTTTCCAAAAAACCAAAATAAATCGTAGCTGAAAAATCTTGAAGTTGTGGAAAAAGAAAGCTATTAAGTCTTGTGTGCCTTATAACACTGATGTGTCTAAAAGGGCCTGTTGCAAGAAAAATGTCGCTGGTTGTAGAGTAGAAATCAAAACTTCTACTTGCCAGAAACACTAAATGACGGAATACATGTAAAAATCACCAGTGTTCATGTAGACTTCTGCTGCAAAACCTAACAGAACTTGCATTACTCATTTTGTTTCTGCATTGCTTCAAAAGCATTTGTGGTTGCTTCACTTCTGATAGTTTTGGTGCTTTGTTTAGCTGACAGAGAACACTACAAAATGTTTGGTAAATTTTGAATGTTTGAGAAATGCCGAATAGTTCCTCTTTGAATACAAATACTTAGTGTGAAATATTCTATTTGTATTCAAAACTTTGAATATTCACCCACCCCTAGGTTAATACTTTTGGCTTTGATCTTCCGCGGTGACTCGGCAGCGACCTGCTCCAAGCATGACGTCACTGGTTTGATTCCAAGCCTTTCCGGCCACATTCAGATAGGGACAGCATGCAAAAGTGCCTGTTTATCACTCTTTGAATGTATGTTGAAGGATCTCAGATTATTAGAGTTAACCTGGAGCCCTTCACTATGGTATTCGTGGCCTTTGTGCGGCTTTGGGATATGTAAATTCATCAGTCACTTTTTCGCTTTGGCAGTTTTGTGCAGAGATGCTACAGGTATACAGGCACTGCCAGCAGCCGCCAAGAAAAAGGTGTATCAACTAGCTCCTGGGTTTGGTGAATTATAGGCTGAATGACAGAGAGGAGGATTGATCTTATCTACGTCTCAATGGTACAATGGCATTGTAATAGACGCAATGAAATGGGAGGACAGCTACTATTTGCCATGTAGCACTTGTGAAGTTGTTAGAATTGCTAAATAAACAGCTTTTTCAAATGCTGGTTTTGACTTGAGAGTGCTTTAAAGTGATTGCACTACAGAGTTTTAGGCATTACCTGGCTTAAGCCTTCTATGTTTAAAGCCAGTGATCTGTTACTAAATGTACTAAAGTAAATATGAACATTAATTGGTGTGTGTAGTATCACACAAACTTTCGCGTGCATGTTAAAGAACTGAATGGGCTCGAAACTAAACTGGAGCCCTCCATTACAATGTCCCTCATAACCCACTGCACAGTTTCAGGACATTAAGTAATGCAATTTAATTTTAAGCTTTGTTGTGCAAATGTTTCAGTCGGAAACATATTTTTGAAATCTCATTGCAGTGCTTGAAAAGGTGTGAAATGTTGGTACAATTGGTTAATACTAAATTCCTACATTCACCTATAATTTGGAAATACATGGTCTTAATGTACAACAGGCACACATGCCGGCATTGGAAATACATTTGAAATATTGTTTACAGTGTAGGTAAATTTCATGTTGGCACAAAATGAGCCAGTGTTGTTTATTTCATTCATAAACTTTCACTTTGAGAGGTTTGTAGTTTGGAGAGCTCCAAGCATGCATTGGCTTGTGTGTCAGTAATCTTTGTTTAGCTCAACTTCACATTCTTTTGGTGTATTCATTCATTGGGGGGGGGGGGGGGGGGGGGGTATGTGTTGGGACTGGCATTTAATTCACGAGATTTGGATTGATGTGTAATTCAGTGGAATCTGTGTTGATTAACTTATCTACAGGGCATGGGCATTTCAGCTAAGTCGTACCGAACTTTAAAAAATGCACATGCGAGTTTCGACTAGCAACCAACTTAGTATTGTTCGCTGCCCTCTTGGAGCAACTCGAAGTATTCTCTACTATGAGCTTAGGAAGTAATGAACAATTATTGACCAACTTTCAAAGTATTGATTTAAACGCAAAATCTTCAGTGTAGAAGTTGTAGAGTGTGTTTAGAAATATCGAAACTTCTTACCGTGATAGCTTCCGTGTGTTAAATTTTTCCGGACTGCAAAGAAAGCGCACGAGATTTAAAAAAGAAAGAGTACCACGTGACTACGCGCTGACGCGCATCAATATTAGTGCCCTCAAACATGTCACCAACGAAGGATCGACGCTGCGTGCAGACCGAAGGCATGAATAAGCCGCAAGCAAAAATATTAAGCGATGGCCACATCCGTCGCCTCTGGTGCATCGCCAGTCTGCTCGCCCTTTACGCGGTCTGTCAACATCAAAAACCCTGACAGAGCCTCAATAATTGTTATGCATTATTTATGGCATACCCCATCAGTATACCATCGGATCATATCGGTTTTAGTTCTCGGGAGGAAAAGAACAAAGGATGACTGGGAAGCTACAAAGGGTGGCCAGAAAATGCGAAGTGTGCTTCGTGTTGGCGCACTCGGCACTGCCTCGTTATGTGTGTTGTATTTTCACATGGGATATTTTAATGTTTTTGTGATTTCCAGATGAAGAGGCTGTAAAACTTAAAACGGACACTAAAGAGGAACACTAAGTTGCACTAGAACGACGTTTCCAGAACGCTGGAGTATTGTGAGCTGATGCCTGATGAGCCAGAAAAAGAATAGTGGGGCCGCAACATTCATATGGGGACGGATTACCAGCGAAGCGCGCACGCACGCACACGCACACACGCACACACGCACGCGCACACACACACACACACACACACACACACACACACACACACACACACACACACACACACACATGTGCTTCTCTTACAACGTCGAATTTATGTGGTTCTATTAAACTTATTTTTGGAAGTTGACGGAGTGCTTGAAGCCTGCTTCACCTCCGCCGCGGGTCGGCGCGGTATTGCACTATGTTCGGCATCGGCCCATGCATTCCTGTCTACGCGCTGTGATACAGACGTAGGTCTGATGGACGTAGGTCTGACTTAGGTCGTGGTACAGACTAGGTAAACGGCTTCGCTGTGTAAAAAAAAATTTAAGAAATGCGTATGAACGAGACGGGCGGCGACACCCCCTTGAAGTTCCCACATTAAAGGGATACTAAAGGTTAATATTAAGTCAACGTGGACTGTTGAAATACAATCCCAGAAGCCTCGAAACGCTTGTTTCGTGCGAAGAAGAGACTTATTTTAAGAGAAAACGCGTTCTGAAGCGTCCGCGTACCTCTAGCACAGTTCAAATCGACCGCCCTCCGATCGAGGAGTGGTGACGTCATGGTCTCATAGTGACGTTGCGCCGTCGGTGAGTAAAACGACTCCCGCAGACGGCGCTATGGCTTTTCTGCACAAAACGCAAACGCGCGGCCAGAAACAGAGCCAAGACAGAGCCGACAGTAGCGCGAAAGCGGAACTGTTGTGGCTAGCGGAAGGGAAAGCGCACGACGATAAGCTGGTTCTTTATTTTATGACGCCAACTTCGACGCTCGTTGCAATGGATGACCCTGACAACGACACATTAGCTCGCGACGCTGGGCTCGAGTTCAGCGATTTAAGCACTGATGAACGTGACCTGCTGTTGAGGGCTCGCGCTGCTGGCGTCGTTGCGTACTACTACGACGACGGCCTGCTTTGAAAGGCACTTCACGCGACTTCAGTAAGTCGGCGTTGAACTCGTAATCCTCTGGACGAAAGTGCAGCGAGCACACTACGTGATTTCTCGGCTCTTTGTCAGCGCGCTGTGGCAGAGGTACGGCACTTAACCACTTCGAACGGAGAGGTTCAGTCGTTGGCACACAGTGATAAGTAACATTAGAGAGTTTTAGAATAGGGGCCCCAAACGTTTTGGGGCCCCAAAGAAATAGCGTCGAAGCCACTGCGCATGCGCAAGACGCAAACTCCGTTTGGGTTTTGCGTTGGGAACGCTATTTCACCGATTTAGCGGGAGCCCAAATAGCGGCCCCAAAAGCTTTGCGTCGGCAAACATGGCGGCACCCATCGAAGCGACGGCTCTAACCTAGCACAAAACTGGGTTCGATTCGCGGTAACGCGTGAAGTTCGCAAGCTAGGAGAAGTGAGTGCGGTTATCGCTTTCTCTCAACTAGCGTGTGTTATGAAGATTGACTCATTAGACGCCGCTGAT